>NC_059074.1:190111101-190411101 GCF_020497125.1 Mauremys mutica | reverse complement strand
GCAAATTTTGCCACTTCACTGTTTACCCCTTTTTCCAGATCATTTATGAATAGCACTGGTTGAATATGAATATGTTGAACAGTACTGGTCCCAGTACAGACCCCTGGGGGACACCACTATTTACCTCTCTCCATTCTGAAAACTGACCATTTATTCCTACCCTTTGTTTCCTATCTTTTAACCAGTTACCAATCCATGAGAGGACCTTCCCTCTTATCCATGACAGCTTACTTTGCTTAAGAGCCTTTGGTGAAGGACCTTGTGAAAGGCTTTCTGAAAATCTAAGTACACTATATCCACTGGATCCCCCTTGTCCACATGTTTGTTGATCACTTCAAAGAATTCTAGTAGATTGGTGAGGCATGATTTCCCTTTACAAAAACCATGTTGACTCTTCCCAAACAAATTATGTTCATCTATGTGTCTGACAACTTTGTTCTTTACTATTGTTTCAACCAGTTTGTCTCGTACTGAAGTCAGGTTTAGCGGCCTGTAATTGTTGGGATCACCTCTGGAGCCCTTTTTAAAAATTGGTGTCACATTAGCTATCCTCCAATAATTTAGTACAGAAGCTGATTTAAATGATAGGTTACAAACTAGAGTTAGTAGTTCTGCAATTTCACATTTGAGTTACTTCAGAACTGTTGGGTGAATACCATCTGGTCCTGGTGACTTATTACTATTTAGTTTATCAGTTTATTCCAAAACCTCCTCTAATTACACCTCAGTCTGGGACAGTTCCTCAGATTCCTCAGATTTGTCACCAAAAAAGAATGGCTCAGGTGTGAGAATCAGTTGCAAATAATTCATTTAGGGCTGTCAAGCAATTAAAAAAATTAATTGTGATTAATCGCACTGTTAATAAGAGAATACCATTTATTTAAATTTTTTTCTACATTTTCAAATATATTGATTTCAATTACAACACAGAATACAAAGTGTACAGTGGTCACTTTATATTTACTTTTGATTACAAATATTTGCACTGTAAAAAATAAAATCAATAGTATTTTTCAATTCACCTAATACAAGTACTGTAGTGCAATCTTTTTATAATGAAAGTTGAACATAAAAATGTGGAATTATGTACAAAAAAAAACTACATTCAAAAATAAAACAATGTAAAACTTTAGAACCTACAAGTCTACTCAGTTCTACTTCAGCCAGTCACTCAAAAAAGTTTGGTTACAATTTGCAGGAGATAATGCTGCCCACGTCTTGTTTACAACGTAACCTGAAAGTGAGGACAGGCCTTCACATGGCACTGTTGTAGCCGGCATCGCAAGGTATTTACATGCCAGATGTGCTGAAGATTCATATGTCCCTTCATGCTTCAACCACCATTCCAGAAGATATTGTCCATGCTGATGATGGGTTCTGCTCGATAACAATCCAAAGCAGAGTGGACCGACGCATGTTCATTTTCATCATCTGAGTCATGCCATCAGCAGAAGGTTGATTTTGTTTTTTGGTGGTTCGGGTTCTGTAGTTTCCACATTGGAGTGTTGCGCTTTAAAGCCATCTGAAAGCATGCTCCACACCTCATCACTCTCAGATTTTGGAAGGGACTTCAGATTCTTAAGCCTGGGGTGCTGTATCTGGCCTTAGAAATACCACATTGGTACCTTCTTTGCGTTTTGTCAAATGTGCTGTGAAAGTGTTCAAATTCATTTAGTTTCTCTGCAATGGCCTTATCATCCTTGAGTCTCCTTTTGCATCTTGATCATCCAGTAGCCCCACTGGTTGCATAGCACGCTTCCTGCTTCTGATGTACTTTATTTATTTATTTATTTTTGCTATTACTTTTAGCGTCCTTAGCTAGCTGTTCTTCAAATTCTTTTTTTTTTTTTTTTGGCCTTCCTAATTATATTTTTACATTTCATTTGCCAGAGTTGATGTTCCTTTCTATTTTCCTCACTAGGATTTAAATTCCATTTTTTAAAGGATGCCTTTTTGTCTCTCACTGTTTCTTTTAGTTTGTTGTTTAGCCAGGGTGACACTTTTTTGAGTCTTACTATGTTTTTTAATTTGGGGTATACATTTAAGATGAGCCTCTATTATAGTATCTTTAAAAAGTTTCCATGCAGCTTGCAGGGATTTCACTTTTGGCGCTGTACCTTTTAATTTCCGTTTAACTAACTTCCTCATTATAGTGTAGTTCCCCTTTCTGAAATTAAATGCTACCATCTTGCACTGCTGTGGTGTTTTCCCTGCCACAGGGATGTTAAATTTAATTCTATTATTGTCACTATTACCAAGCAGTCCAGCTATATTTACCTCTTGAACCACATCCTGTGCTCCATTTAGGACTAAATCAAGAATTCTCTCGCCTCTTGTGGGTTCCAGGACTAGCTGCCCCGAGAAGCACCGTCCTGAGGTGACATGTACCCAGTCAATATGGGGATAGTTGAAATCCCCCATTATTATTGAGTTTTTTTATTTTTATAGCCTCTCTAATCTCCCTGAGCATTTCACAGTCAGTGTCACCATCCTGGTCAGGTGGCTGGTAATCTTTCACTACTGCTATATTCTTCTTAGAGCGTGGAATTACTATCCATAGAGAGTCTATGGTACAGTTTGGTTCATTTAAGATTTTTACTCCATTTGGTTCTATGCCTTTTTTCACATAATAGTGCCACTCCCCCACCAGCACGAACTGTTCTGTCCTTCTGATATATTTTGTACTCTGGTATTACTGTGTCCCATTGATTATCCTCATTCCACCAAGTTTCTGTTATGCCCATTATATCAGTATTCTCATTTAATATGAGGCACTCTAATTTACCCATCTTATTATTTAGACTTCTACCATTTGTATATAAGCGCGTCAAAAAATTGTCACTTTTTAGCTGTCTGCCATTACATGATGTAATTGAATAGGACTCTTTTTCATTTGACCATTTCTCATCAGATCCTACCCATATTTTATCATCTTCCATCCTCTCCTCTTTTCTAGGACATAGAGAATCTCCATTAATAGATCCTGCCTTAAGGGATGTCTCTGTCCAAACCACGTGCTCCTCCGCACCTTTCGGCTTTCCCCCAGCCCTTAGTTTAAAAACTGCCCTATGACCTTTTTAATTTTAAGTGCCAACAATCTGGTTCCATTTTGGTTTAGGTGACGCCCATCCTTCATGTTGTTGAGGCATAAAAGCCATCTGGTGCATCTGTTCCAGAAGGAATCAAGTTGCATTCTTCAAGATCCACCACAACCTCGTGAGCTGAAAGAGCATGCGCTTCCACCACAGAGATCTGCCAAGCCGCCACATATTCACCGGCTTACATCTCTGTCAGACACTATAAGGTGGCCTTGCTGATTTAACAGAGGCCTCGTTTAACAGGAAGATGCTGCGGATGGTGATGGTTCAGAATAACCTTGCCATTTGATTAATTCAAAAAGGGAGGTCTTCCCTGTTTATGTTCACTTTTCTATCCCTCCCTGCTCCGGTTTACAGTTCGCTACTTCCCATATGTATCAGAATTGTGGGAGACCGTAGGCTGCAGAATGGAAAAGTTCTTACCTGATAATTTCCTTTCTGCTAGCAACATCTCCCACAATTCTGCCCAACTGGGGTAGCTTCACAGCCTGGGTCAGCAATTTATTTGGATAGTTGCTGCACAGGGAGTGATCTACTGTACATAGTTAATTAGTTGGCACTGAAGTTATTGTTACTAATCATTGTCTAAGAGTTTTTACAGTTTTGGAATGAATCATCTGGCAGCAAACAGGAGAAAGGGGTATGACTAGCACAGGCTGTGCTGCAGCTTTGAACCCACTCCGGAAGCTGGAGACAGGAGGGGAATAACCCATACATATCCAAATTATGGGAGATGCTGCTAGCAGAAAGGAAGTTATCAGGTAAGAAATTTTCCATTCTTCCATCTGTGCCTTCTTTGAGGTCCATTCCCATCTCACTCTACTACTTCATTCTCCTTGCAACTCATCCTCCTTTTAACCTGATTGTACTGCCTTATCCTCATGCTAGGAGATTTCAGTTTCCACATTGACCCATCTGATTCTTGGTTCTCCTCATTCAAGTGGCCCATTTAGTCTCCATTTTTGGACTGACTCCCCTACTCATCACCTCATCCACTTTCCTGGCTTGGGTCTTTTGCAAACACTGTTGTCTTTCTGATCCACCTACCTCTGAATTCCCTCATTCTGACCGCAAGGTACTGTCCATCATCATCACTCACTCTCCCTCCCCCATTCTATCACAAAGGGACTTAGGCTTTGAGACACTCAGCACTGCAACGCCTAACATTTAGACCCCTAGAAAACTCACAAGAACACTGATCCAAAGCCTGATTTAGGTGCCTGAGCTCCCCAGACAATGCATGGGGAGAGAGAGGTGTCTTAGGATGGGATCCACAAAAGCTAGCATGCTAGGCAGAGAGCTGCCTCAGCCAGTCGACAGGAGACACCAAGAAGAGGGTTGTGTCTTTACTGCCCCCCTCTTTCCCTCACAGAGTTAGGTGCCCAAATCTGGGCTGCAGAGAGATGCCTATCTCTGCTAGTGGTCCACAAATAACAACCACTATCCTGGAGTCAAGTGGCTTAGGCACCTAAATAGTTTCTTGTGAGAATGGGTTTTGTGCCTCCCTCTTTCCACACAAACCAGGAGGAGGTAGAGGTGGTGGTGGTGTTCCTGGGAGAATGAGTTAAGTGCTTGCCTCACTCCACACAAACCAAGAGGAGGTGGGGTCCCACCTTACAACTTTTATCCCAGTGGTTAGAACACTCACCTGGGAGACCCAGTTCAATTCCCGGCCAATAGGAGCTGTGAAGCCAGCAATCTGGGCGGAGGCAGCACATAGAACTGCCAGCCCACACCTCTGCCTAGCAGCTGAGCTTGGGGGATGTCGCCGCTTCCAGGGAGCCCCACAGGTAAGCACCACCCAGAACCAGCCTCACCCTATCCTATGCCCCAACCCCCTGTCCTTTCCCACACCCAAACTCTGTTGCTGGTGGGAGGGCGCAGGGACCTGAGACTGCCCCAGCAGCGGCCGGTGCGCCTGGTGCAGGGGGGCTGCCTGAGCTGCTCCTGAGCCAGGCTCCGGTCGCTGCAGAAGTCACGGAGGTCATGGAATCCATGGACAAACTTGCAGCCTTAGTTATAACAACCCAGATCCTCAAAGGTATTTAGGTGACTATCTCCCACTGATTTCAATGGCTTTTGGAGCATTCATAAACCATTCAATAATTACCCAGGTAACGCTTTAGGACATGTTAGAGAAGGCCTGAGTTCCCTCCGATTGGCAAAGCACCTTGTATATACCACATCACATGGAAAGTTTCATTAGTACCTGCTCCTGAGCCCATTGAAATTGATCCAAAAAGAGTAAATTATTCCCTTTTCCTTTGGGCCTTAGATAGGCACCATTGAAAGAAGGTTGGCCTTTAAACTGAATTAATAAATACTAGAAATGGTATCAGTGACTTAACCAGTGGGACTTCATAGTTTATACAAAAGAAAAATGTAGGTTAGTCAATATAGCTTGTGATGGCATGCAGTACAGCCCTCAGTTTACCACTGGGTTTGAGAGCCAACACTCAAAAAAGTTCCCAGTGCTTAGACACCAGCACTGGTATAAAATATATTTGTTGTTACCCTTGTTCGTGCAGTGCCAGTGGTAGGCAGGTGGTAGAGGAACTGCAGTTTGCTATGGAAGGAGAGCAGGAGCCATTGGAAGGGTGTGGTGGGGCGGGGGAGGAATATTTTTACCAAGAAATGTTGGATCTTCTTGAAAGATGCTGTGAGAAGTGGGCAGTCTAGCAATGAGGTTGCAGTAGTAAAAATGATAGATAACTGGAGACTGTCTGGTAGTGGGAATAGTGACAAAATGATGGATTTTTGAAGAGAGAGAGGAAGACTTGGCAAGATTTTCCAGCAGCTCAGTTAGGAGGGAAGAAAAATTGGATGAGAGAAGATAACTGTGACACACAGGCTGTTAGCATGATTGACTGAAGATGGTGACGTTTCCAGCCATGGCAGAATGGAGCGTTTGGGGCAAGGTAGTTCAGTTTGCCATGTGTAATCTGAGCTTGTGGCTGGACGTCTAGGTGAAGATGTAACAGTTGCAGATGTGAGGGAGGTCGGATGTGGAGACGGGTAGTCACTAGGTGAACCATGGGTCCAATCCAGACCACCAGATGCTTTTCCATGGACAGCGGGTTGACGCTGAGCTGGAGCTGCGCCCGCTCCCCAGCACAGGGACCCCCAGCAGGGGAAGGCTGTGGGGCGGAGTCGTGTCTCCAGACAGCTACTTGTGCAGGCTCCGCCCCACTGACAGCAGCACAGGGATGGGGGGGCATCTCCCCACACAACCCCCTGCGGGGATCCTAATGTGTCTCCACTATGCCCTGCCCCTCCAGTCAGGGAGTGATAGGGGGTCATGCACTCACTCTGCAGCCCAATCAGAGGGCAGCACTATAGGGGCCCTAATACAAATCCTTTTCTGCTTGCTGTTGAGACAGCATGGGTGGCTGGGCCATGGAGCTGAGACTCCTGGGCCCTACCAGGCAACCCAGCTCGTAAGTGCCTGAAGGGGTCCCATACCATCCCCTTGTGCCAGGGCCCACTCCCTACAGACCCCTTCCCGGCCTTGTGCTCCCCACCCCCAGCACCCCTCCCCCCTGGCCTCGTGCTCCCCACCCCCGAGCATTCCCCAGGGTCCCTTGCCCCCCAGTGGTCCCCAGAGACCTCCACCCCACCCTTGTACCCCCCCAACGGTCCCCAGAGCCCACACCCTGGCCTTGTGTCCTCCCCGTGCCCCGTCCTTTGGAGCCTGTCTCCAGCCCCCTGCCCCCAACTTCAACATGCCTCTTTCCCTCTCCAGTTGCCTGCTTCTGCCACATCCTGACCTCCCTCTCTCCCCCCCCTCTCCCCCCGGGCTGCTATCTGGAGGTTCCTTGCTCCCTCCCACAATCCGGAGCCTCCTTCCTGCCACTCTGCTGTTCCAGCCCCTGAAAGGGAATCACCCCATTAGCTGGATCAGAATCCAGTACTTCACCTCCTGGCACCGAGCTCAAAAGTACTCTCACGCAAACCTTGCTTTGCTGCCCAGATCCCAGCCCATACTCATTCCTCCTCCCCCTGCCTCCATGTCTGCTACTTGGCTCACTGGAGGCAGGGAGGAACGTTTAGGGGAGCAAGCAGCAATGCCGGGTGGCTTGGCCAGCCCCACATGTCCCATTTTCAATGTAAGGAAATATAGTCACCCTATTCTCCAGGTGGGGCAGGTGGCAGGTGATTGGGGAGTTTGGAGGGGCACTTGCAATGTGAACCATGATTCTCTGGAGTCTGGACCTTCACTATACCTTGACCAAGAAATTTGGACCTTGACAAAAAATAATCACAGCATACTGATGGCAGTTGAAAAAGCAGATGAAGATATCCAGGGATAAGTTCTAGAGGATGAGCCCAATAAAGGAACCATGAGGGACACGGAGAGTGACAGAGGTAAGGGGGGAGCCATTTGAAGGAGTGATCAGAGAGGTAAGGAGAGAACTAATTGACCAGAGAACCATAAAAATCCAAAGAGAAGAGAGAATCAAGGAGGAGTGAAGAAATCCGTGGAGCCAGAGGTTGTAACACACTGAGGAAGATGACCGTAAAGCCCAAGGACCCAGTCAGAAGCAGAACATTAATGACCTTAGAGGACTTCTGTTAAGAGTGAAGGACACGGGATCCAGGAGAGAGACAAGGCAGGAAAAGCTGGGAAATGGGAGACTGTTAGTGGTTGCAAAGGAAGGAAGGGGGTTAAACCAGGATGATGGCAGGGGAAAAAATCCAAATAAGAGAGTGAGGACTACAGAGGGAGCAAAAGAAGCCAGAGGATTGGAGGGAGTAATGTCAAAGGGACATCTCAACCTGTTAGAGAACAACCTCATGTCAGACAAAGGGGAACAGAGCTCCCACCTGCTGGTATCCATTTGTTCCTAAAATTAACTGCTCCCAGTTCTTCTCTCTTGGCACTTGAACCAGGATTTCATCCAAGAGAGTCATCAAGGACTGTACACTTAGCTGGTCAAAAAAGTTGATGGGAAATTTTTCTCCAGAAAAAGCAAATTCATAATGTTCCTTTGGGAACGTGTCTTTTTTTAAAAAATTACCTTTTACCTTATGAAAATAGAATGTTTAGATTTTGTTTCAAAACAACTTTTGTTTTGGAATATATTTGTTAAAATTTAAAAGAATAATTTTTAAAAAGAAAATAAATTAAAAATCAAAACTCAAACACAATGATTTTGGTTGTCTCAAAATGATTTTTTTTTCAAATTTTGTTTCAAGAGAAATTTTGAAATTCAACACTTCATTCTGATTCAAAACAGAAATTTCCATTCGCCACCAGAGCTTAACCAGCAGAAAGTAGAGTGGCTTAGTAAAGAAAAGGCTGGAAATGCACCACAAAAGTGGTGCAAGCAGGTATTCTGCTACAATAACTCCTCACTTAAAGTCGTCCCAGTTAACATTGTTTCATTATTAGATTGATTTATTAGGCCTGGTCTACACTAGCCTGTTATTTCAGACTTAGCCGAGTTATTTTGAAAAAAATATGATTCCGTCCACATGACCAAATGGTTTTTTTCGATTTAAAGGGCTCGTTAATTTGATTTCTGTACTCCACCTCGGCAAGTGGAGTAGCGCTTAAATCGAGATTGCAATCCTGGGTTAAAGGTATTGTGGACGCAAATGGATGTTAGCAGCAAAGAATCCTGTGGCACCTTATAGACTAACAGACGTTTTGCAGCATGAGCTTTCGTGGGTGAATACCCACTTCTTCGGATGCAAGTGACCACTTGCATCCGAAGAAGTGGGTATTCACCCACGAAAGCTCATGCTGCAAAACGTCTGTTAGTCTATAAGGTGCCACAGGATTCTTTGCTGCTTCTACAGAACCAGACTAACACGGCTACCCCTCTGATAAATGGATGTTATTGGCCTCTGGGAGCTATCCCAGGATGCTTCCTTGTGACCGCTCTGGTCAACACTCTCAACTCCAATGCACTAGCCAAGTGGGCAGGAAAAGCCCCGGGGAACTTTTGAATTTCATTTCCTGGTTGGTCACCAGCAGCACAGGTGACCATCAGCATAGTCCAGCATCATAGGAGATCACACAGTCCCGGATTCGCAGACGAGCCCCAGCATGGTCGGAAAAGACGGTTACTCACCTTTGTAACTGTTGTTCTTCAAGATGTGTTGCTCATATCCATTCCAATTAGGTGTGCGCGCACCGCGTGCACGTTCGTCGGAAGATTTTTACCCTAGCAACACTCGGTGGGTTGGCTGGGTGCCCCCTGGAGTGGCGCCGCTATGGCACTGGATATATATACCCCTGCCGACCCATCCGCCCCTCAGTTCCTTCTTGCCAGCTACTCCGACAGTGGGGGAGAAGGGCGGGTTTGGAATGGATATGAGCAACACATCTCGAAGAACAACAGTTACAAAGGTGAGTAACCATCTTTTCTTCTTCGAGTGCTTGCTCATATCGATTCCAATTAGGTGATTCCCAAGCCTTACCTAGGCGGTGGGGTCGGAGTGAGATGTCGCAGAATGCAAAACTGCTGAGCCAAAGGCTGCATCATCTCTGGACTGTTGGACCAGAGCATAATGTGAAGCAAAGGTGTGGACCGAAGACCAGGTAGCCGCACGACTTATCTCCTGGATAGGTACACGAGCCAGGAAGGCAGCAGATGAAGCCTGAGCCCTGGTAGAATGTGCGGTGAGGTGGTTCGAGGGTACATGAGCCAAGTCCTAACAAGTACAGATACATGCCGTTGCCCACGATGAGATCCTCTGGGATGAGACAGGTAGACCCTTCATTCGGTCTGCCACTGCAACGAAGAGCTGGGGCATTTTACGAAATAATTTTGTGCGCTCGATATAAAATGCGAGCATTCTACGGACGTCCAGGGAGTGCAATTGTTGCTCCTGTCGTGATGAGTGCGGCTTCGGGAAGAAGACCAGAAGGAAGATATCCTGATTGACATGGAATGACTTGCATCCGACGAAGTGGGTATTCACCCACGAAAGCTCATGCTCCAAAACGTCTGTTAGTCTATAAGGTGCCACAGGATTCTTTGCTGCTTTTACAGATCCAGACTAACACGGCTACCCCTCTGATACTTGATGGAATGCCAATACCACTTTAGGGAGGAATGCTGGGTGTGGACGTAACTGCACCTTGTCCTTGTGGAACACAATATACGGTGGGTCCACCGTGAGAGCCCGAAGCTTGGAGACTCGCCTGGCCGATGTAATGACTACGAGAAAAGCTATCTTCCAGGACAGGTATAGCAATGAGCATGTTGCCAATGGCTCAAATGGGGGAGACATAAGTCTGGTTAGAACCAGGTTGAGGTCCCATGTTGGGGCGGGGTGTCGTACTTGTGGGTATAGGCGCTCCAGACCCTTAAGAAATCTAGAGACCATAGGGTGTGAGAACACGGAGCGGCCACTCCCCCCTGGATGGAAGGTAGAGATGGCCGCCAAGTGTACCCGCAATGAAGATACCGCCAGGCCCTCCTGTTTGAGGGACCAGAGGTAATCCAAGATGGTTGGGATCGAGGCCTCAGTGGGGGTAACACTGTGTGACCCGCACCAGCAGGAGAAACGCTTCCATTTGGCCAGATACGTTGACCGGGTGGAAGGCTTCCTGCTACCTAGGAGTACTTGCTGTACTGAGGCAGAGCAACGCAACTCTGACTGGTTTAGCCATGCAGCAGCCACGCCTTGAGGTGAAGGGCCTGCAGGTCTGGGTGGCGAAGTCTGCCGTGGTCCTGCATTATGAGGTCTGGGTAGAGTGGCAGGGTAATCGGGTTGGCCAGTGACAGATCGAGTAGCGTGGTGTACCAGTGCTGCCTGGGCCACGCTGGAGCAATCAAGATTAGGTGCGCTCTGTCCCTGCGGAGTTTCAGCAGGCCCTTGTGAACCAGCGGGAACGGCGGGAAGGCATAAAGCAGCCGGTTCGTCCACGGCATCAGGAATGCGTCTGAGATCGACCCCAGTGAGAGGCCTTGGAAGGAGCAGAACATCTGGCATTTCCTGTTCTCGCGGGAAGCAAACAGGTCTATGTGGGGAAATCCCCACCTCTGGAAAACTGAATTAATAACATCCGGGTGTATCGACCACTCGTGGCAGAGGAATGACCTGCTCAGTCGATCCGCCAGAATGTTCTGAACCCCCGGGAGAAAGGACGCTACCAGGTCTATCGAGTGGGCTATGCAAAAGTCCCAGAGTCTGATGGTATCCTGACAAAGCGGGGAAGATCGAGTCCCTCCCTGTTTGTTTATATAGTACATGGCCGTTGTGTTGTCCGTAAACACTGAGACACCACGGCCTTGTAAATGTTGCAGGAACGCCTGGCACGCTAGGCAGACTGCTCTCAGTTCTCAGACATTTATGTGAAGTGTCAGCTCCTGAGATGACCAGACGCCTTGCGTATGAAGGCTCCCGAGATGCACGCCCCAGCCGAGAGAAGACGCGTCCGTCGTCAGGGACACTGAGAGCTGAGGCGGATGGAACAGTAGTCCTGCACACACCAGGGAGGGAGTCAGCCACCAGTCTAAAGAGCCTAGAGTGCTCGGGGGAATGGTGACTATTGTGTCTATTGAGTCCCTGCTCGGGCGGTATACTGAGTTGAGCCAAGTTTGTAACGGACGCAGGCGGAGCCTGGCGTGCTTGGTTACAAACGTGCATGCCGCCATGTGGCCCAAGAGACTAAGACAAGTGCGAACCGAGGTCGCCGGAAAATTCTGCAGACCGCGGATGATTGTTGCCATTGCTTGAAACCGCGGCTGTGATAAGCAGGCCCTGGCGAGACTGGAGTCTAGGGTCGCTCCTATGAAGTCTAACCTCTGTGTGGGAACTAGAGAGGACTTCTCTATATTGATCACCAGGCCTAGACGAGTGAATAGGTCCCTGACGATGCCCACATGCTGGGCGACTTGTGTCTCGGAGGTCCCCCGGAGGAGCCAATCGTCCAGATACGGAAACACGTGTATCCGACGTCGGCGGAGATATGCAGCGACCACGGCCATGCACTTCGTGAATACCCTTGGGGCTGTGGAAAGGCCAAAGGGCAGGACTGTGAACTGGAAGTGCTGATGGTCGGCTACGAAACGGAGGTACCTCCTGTGCGGAAGAAAAATGGCGATATGAAAATATGCGTCCTTCATATCGAGGGCGGCATACCAATCTCCAGGATCCAAGGACGGGATAATGGTCCCCAGGGATACCATACGGAACTTCAACTTTACCATAAACTGGTTGAGTCCTTGCAGGTCTAGGATGGGTCTGAGACCACCCTTTGACTTGGGGATTAGGAAATAACGGGAGTAAAACCCCTTGCCCTTTTCATTCTTTGGCACCTCCTCTATAGCCCCCATGGCGAGGAGCGACCGCACCTCTTGCAAGAGGAATTGCTCGTGAGAGGGGTCCCTGAAGAGGGACGGGGTGGGAGGGCGGGGTTGAAACAAATTGGAGGTGGTATCCATATTCCACCGTGCGTAGGACCCAGAGGTCCAAGGTTAACTGGGACCACGCTGGGAGGAAGTAGGAGAGACGGTTGGAGAAGGGAGGAGAAGGATCCTGGCCTGTAATTGATACGCCGTCCTCGGGTGCACCTTCAAAAGTTAGATTTTGGTCCCGCTGGTGGTTTCGAGGGTCCTTGATTTTGGCCCCTTTGGGGTCCTGATTGGCGTCTACGCCCACCTCGGCCGCGCCGCCTGTCAAAGTCCTGCCTGTTTCTAGGCACAAAATACGGACGGGGAGGTTGGGGGCGGAAGGGTCTGCGTTGGGTCACTGGCGTGTGCATGCCTAGCAAACGCATTATGACCCTAATGTCTTTCAGGCTTTGCAGCCTAGGGTCAGTCTTCTCCGAGAAGAGGCCTTTACCATCGAACGGCAAGTCCTGGATGGTGTACTGCAACTCGGGTGGGAGGTTGGAAATGTGAAGCCATGAGATACACCTCATGGCAACACCTGAGGCCAGAGTCCTGGCTGCTGAGTTGGCTGCATCGAGTGAGGCTTGGAGGGAAGTTCTGGCCACCTTTTTTCCTTCCTCTAAGAATGCCGCGAACTCCTGGCGGGAATCCTGAGGGAGTAGTTCCGTAAATCTTCCCACCTCCGCCCATGTATTGTAATTATAGCGGCTGAGGAGGGCTTGTTGATTCGCCACCTGGAGCTGTAAGGCGCCCGCCGAGTACATCTTACGGCCGAGCAGGTCCATTCACTAGCCTCCTTAGATTTTGGGGCTGCCGCCTGCTGGCCATGGCGTTCCCTCTCATTAACTGATTGAACGACCAGTGAGCAGGGAGGAGGATGGACATATAAATACTCGTACCCCCTAGACGGCACCATATATTTACACTCAACTCCTCTGGCCGTAGGTGGGATGGAGGCCGGCGATTGCCATATAGTGTCTGCATTGGCTTGGATGGTACGAATAAACGGTAGGGCCACTCTGGTGGGAGCATCAGCCGACAGAATGCTCACCACTGGGTCCTCCACCTCTGAGACCTCCTCTACCTGGAGGTTCATGTTGAGGGCTACCCTCCTGAAGAGGTCCTGGTGGGCCCTCAAGTCGATTGGAGGAGGGCCCGAGGAAGAAGTTCCTGCCACCGCCTCGTCTGGAGAAGAGGAGACACCTGGGACGAGAGGGTCCTGCGTGGCCTCTTGCTCCTGAGCAACCTCCTGCTCCAGTGGGACTGGGGAGTCCGGTGAGTGGACTGGAGCTTCCTCCGTACGAGCAGGAGGCGGATGGCTGATTGTCACCTCTGGCACCCTGTGCTCTGATGGTGCCAAGCGGGACGGGACTACTGGTGCCCCTTGGGCCTGGTGGTACGCCCAAGGCATCCAGAAGGACCACTGTGTGGGCCTAGGTCCTGGGCCTGTGCCTCTTGGAAGACCCCGGTGGGCACATCAGACTCGCGGTCCTGCGCATAATAGCTGTCTGCGCGGGACGACTCTGAAGCATGCCTGGAAGGCCAGGGAGGAGCAGAGAGGCCCTGAGCAGAGTCCATGTCTCTAGCAGGCCTACCTCTACTCGGCACCGGATACCGGTACTGGGAGGCATACCGGTACCGGGAACGAGAGCAGGACCTGCGACTGGAACAGTGCCAAGAGGTCGACCGTGATCTCGAGGCTCGGCGTCGGGAGCGGTTACGGGAATCACGGTGCCTGGAGCGGTGCCGGGAGCTGGAGCGGTGCTGAGAATATCGGGCCGGCGACCGGGATGCCGACCAGAGCCGCGAGTGCGACCGGTACCGCAGAGGAGAACGGTGCCGGGACTGCGAGCGGCGACGGGAGTGGGAGCGCCGTCGGGACCTGGAACGTCTGCGGGACCGCGATCTAGAACGGTGCCGGTCTGCTGTGCCGACAGAGGGTGGCCGAATCAAGACCGGCTTGCCTATAGACTATCACCCACACTGGCGGTGCCGGGGGCGAAGGCAGCATCGACTCTGTCCTCAAAATTAGATCCCTCACCGTTGAGAACGTCTCTGGCGTGGACGGGATATTAAGCTCTACCGTGGGTCTAGCCGGGGAGCTGACAGGCACCGGACTCGACGGCCCTTGTGGGACCGGAATCAACGGTGCAGACGTCGGTGCCGCGGCGGGTGTCGGCGCCGGGCGGTCCGACTTGGACGAGCTCTCTGGCTGCGGTGCAGGTGGCACGGAAGCAGCAGGAGTCTTAGACTTTCTCGACCTCGGGGAGAGGGAGTGGCGTCGAGCCAGCCTCGGTGCCGGCGACGGGTGATGCCGAGGAGCCTTGGCCGTACCGGTGCGGTCCGGTGCCGAGGAGGTGCTTCTGTTCGAAGAGGGACCAGTGCTCGGTGCTCAAGGCTGAGGGGTGAGAGCCGCCTCCATTAGGAGCTGCTTTAGCCTAATGTCCCGCTCCTTTTTTGTTCTTGGCTTAAAAGCCTTGCAAATGTGGCACTTAGCTGTCAGGTGCGACTCCCCGAGGCACTTCAGACAGGAGTCGTGCGGGTCTCCTGTCGGCATCGGCCTGCGGCAGGCCGAGCACAGTTTGAAACCCGGTGAACCGGGCCTGGGCCCCGGCACCGGGTGCAGGGCTATTCCCCAAACCCCTCTTAACTATTATTATACTAAATATACTATAAAGTAATAAAAACTTTTTATATAATTCACTTTAGTTTAACTATATACACAACAAGAAAACTACGAGTAGCTAGGGAAGTGGAGGTCAGCTAAGCTGCGTTCCACTGTTCCAACGACCGACACGGACGGTAAGAAGGAACTGAGGGGGCGGATGTGCTGGGTTGGGCAGGGTGGCATATGTGAACTTTTGATTTGGTTTCTGGACTTGTCCTTCCCTCCTCCTCCTCCACCCCCCTAACCTCCCCCTCCCGTCTACCTTATAATTGCTCTCAATGCGTTGTGCATTAAATAATAAAGAACAGTTTTTAAACAATTTTGACTTTAAAAGCAGCAAAGAGTCCTGTGGCACCTTATAGACTAACAGACCTATTGGAGCATGAGCTTTCGTGGGTGAACACCCACTTCGTTGGATGCATGCAGGACTCTATGCTGCTTTTACAGATCCAGACTAACAGGGCTACCCCTCTGAATTTTGACTTTATTTCCTTTCATCTATATATAAGGTGTGGGTAACTTCAAGAGAAACAAACACAATTGTCACACTGTACCCTAGCCAGTCATGAAACTGGCTTTCAAAGCTTCTCTGATGCACAGCGTGCCCTGCTGCGCTCTTCTAATCGCCCTGTTGTCTGGCTGTGCGAAATTGGCAGGCAGGCGAGTTGCCTCAACCTCCCACCCTGCCATAAAAGTCTCCCCCTTGCTCTCACAGATATTGTGGAGCACACAACAAGCAGCAATTAGAACGGGAATATTGGTTGTGCTGAGATCTAACCAAGTCAGTAAACTGCACCAGCGCTCTTTCAAAGCACACTCCACCACCATTCTGCACTTGCTCAGCCTATAGTTGAACTGCTCCTTACTACCGTCCAGGCTGCCTGTGTCCAGCTTCATGAGCCATGGCATTAAGGGGTAGACTGGGTCCCCAAGGATAACTATAGGCATTTCAACATCCCCAACAGTAATTTTCTGGTCTGGGAAGTGAACAGCTGCAGGAAGGGAATTAAACAGACCAGAGTTTCTGAAGATATGAGGTCATGCACCTTTCCTGGCCATCCCACATTGATGTCAGTGAAATGTCCCTTGTGATTCACCAGTGCTTGCAGCATCATGGAAAAGTACCCCTTGCAGTTTATGTACTGGCCACCATGGTGTGCCGGGACCAAGATGGGGATACGCGTTTCGTCTATCACCCCCCCACAGTTAGGGAACCCCAGCACATTTCCCAAAGTCGCTACCCTTGATAGCAGCTGCTCAATGAGTGCATTGGCTACTTGCAGCACAGCAGCCCCTACAATAGATTTGCCCACTCCAAACTGAGTCCCGACTGACCGGTAGCTGTCGGGCGTTGCAAGCTTCCACAGTGCTATGGCCACTCACTTCTCAATGGTGAGGGCTGCTCTCATTTTGGTGTCTGCACTTTGGGGCAGGGGACAGCAAGTCACAAAGTTCCATGAAAGCGGTCCTACACATACGAAAGTTCTGCAGCCACTGGAAGTCATCCCAGACCTTCAACACTATACAATCCCACCAGTCTGTGCTTGTTTCCCGGGCCCAGAATCAGCTTTCCACGGCATGAACCTGGCCCAATGCCACCATGATTTCCCAATCGCCACATGCCATGCATCTAGGAACATCTGTGCCCATGTCCTCATCAGTATAGTAATTGCACTCTCGTCGCTTCTCACCTGGTTTTGCAGGTACCGAACATACTGCTGGATAATGCGCGAGGTATTTACAATGGTCAAAACTGCAGCAGAGAGCTGAGCAGGCTCCATGTTCGCTGCACAATGGCGCCTGCATGAGTAATCCTTGAAAAAGGGCGCAAAATGAGCTATTTGATTCAAGATGGCCAATAGAAGGTGGTAAATGGTTGTCTTCTGTAGCTTCCACGGGAGCCCAGGACCGACAACATGGAAAAAGCAGTGAGAGCAGAGTTTGCGGCGGAAGCTGTGTGGCTCTGTTCATGATGGCCGAGAAACAGCGGGGAATTGTTAGCTTCCACGGGAGCCCAGCACAATCTGGAGAAAGCGGCGGAAGCTGTGCGGCTCTGTTAACGATGGCCGAGAAACAGCGGGAAATGGTTAGATGAAAGAGTAGCTAGAAAGAGGAGAGGACATTCGAAGTGGATTCAACATACTAGGAGACAGGTGGTGCACCGTGCTGCACCGTCTGCTGGCAGCATGGCGTCTACCGTAGCTTTCATGGAGGGAGGAACGAGTGACAGCACACCCAGATGTTTTTGCCCCATCATGCACTGGGAGCTTAACCCACAATTCTAATGGGTGGCAGAGACTGCGGGAACTACGGGATAGCCACCACAGTGCAACGGTCCGCCATTCGATGCTAGCCTCGGAACTGTGGATGCACTCCGCTGAATTCACGCGCTTTAGTGGGGACACGTTAACATCGAATGTACGAACTTGATTCTGGAAATTCGAGTAAAATAAATTTGAACTAATTTCATACTGTAGACATACCCTTAGAGAACATAAAGTCACACAATGTTCCGTTATAAGGTTGTTTGGTTTGCCCCGCTCCGCCTGCCTGGCGCTGCTGTCGGGGAGCAAGGGGTTGTCCCATTCTGCCTGCCCCGTGTTCCTGCCCGGGAGTGGGGTCAGGGCATAGGGGCTTGCCCCACTCCACCCGCCCAGCACTCCTGCTGGGGAGCAGGGTCGGGGCGTGGAGGGTTGCCCCTTTCTGCCTGCTCAACGTTTCAGTCGGGGAGTGGGGTCAGGGCATGGGGGCTTACCCCGCCCACTCGGCATTCCACCCAGAGAGCAGGCAAGTCGCTGACCCCACTCCCCAGCCGGAGCACCGAGTGGGCGGAACAGCACAAGCCCCTACACCCTGACCCTGCCTCAACCAAACTTCACAATCATCACTGGTGAGTACAGTATTAAATTGTTTAAAACTTATACTGCATAAGTATATAATGTCTTTTGTCTGGCGAAAAAAAATTCCATGGAACCTAACCCCCCTATTTACATTAATTCTTACAGGGAAATTGGATTCGCTTAACGTATTGTTTTGCTTAAAGTAGCATTTTTCAGGAACATAACTACATTAAGCATGGAGTTACTGTACTTGTCTTTCCATATTGAGTAGCTCTAAAAGCCCTACTATGGTGCTTTCCAAGGTCATTTTGGCAACCATGGACACACGTCTTGCTTGCTGCTAAGCACTAATTCAAAATGTATTAGAATTAAGCTTTAAAAAATCCTAATCACAGGGAACACACCATTTGCCAATGTCTTGGCAGCAGGAGTCTGATCTTGTGGCAATATGAAAAAGGTTCAGATCACTAGACAATGTCTTCACTTAATACACAAATAAAAGGGTTTAATTTAAACTTAGTTTGCAATGTCTTTGTAAAAGTTTCTGGTTTTCATTGCCCAAGCTCTTTCAGTGCTTGCTTTGTTGCTCTCAATGGACATTCCAAACAACTAAATTCAGCCGTGATTCTATTTTATAAAACTGCTAAACACATGTACAGTCTCCAGCTTTCATCCAGACCACATCACACAATCCATCGTCTACAGCCAAGCTCTAAGCTACAACCGCATTTGCTCCAATCCCTCAGACAAACACCTACAGGGTCTCTATCAAGCATTCTTAAAACTACACTATCCACCTGCTGATATGAAGAAACAGATTGACAGAGCCAGAAGAGTACCCAGAAGTCACCTACTCCAGGACAGGCCCAACAAAGAAAGTAACAGACCACCACTAGCCGTCACCTTCAGCCCCCAACGCACCTCTCCAGCGCATCATCAAGGATCTACAACCTATCCTGAAAGATGATCCATCACGCTCTCAGATCTTGGGAGACAGGCCAGTCCTCAGTTACAGACAGCCCCCCAACCTGAAGCAAATACTCACCAGCAACCACATACCACACAACAAAAATACTAACCCAGGACCCTATCCTTGCAACAAAGCCCATTGCCAACTCTGTCCACACATCTAATTCAAGGGACACCATCATAGGACCTAATCACATCAGCCACACCATCAGAGGCTCGTTCATCTGCACATCTACCAATGTGATATATGCCGTCATGTGCCAGCAGTGCCCCTCTGGCCAAACAGGACAGTCTAGCAAAAGAATAAATGGACACAAATCAGACGTCAAGAATTATAACATTCAAAGACCAGTTGGAGAACACTTCAACCTCCTTAGTCACTCAATTACAAACCTAAAAGTTGCAATTCTTCAACAAAAAAATCTTCAAAAACAGACTCCAACAAGAAACTGCAGAACTGGAATTAATTTGCAAACTGGACACCATTAAATTAGGCTTGAATAAAGACAGGGAGTGGATGGGTAATTACACAAAGTAAAAACTATTTCCCCATGCTAATTTTTCCCCTACTGTTATTCATACCTTCTTGTCAACTGTTTGCAATGGGCCATCCTGATTAGCACTATAAAAGGTTTTTTTCTCCTGCTGATAATAGCCTACTTTAATTGATTAGTCTCGTTAGAGTTGGTAAGGCAACACCCATTTTTCCACATTTGCTGTGTGTATATATATATCTTCCTACTGTATTTTCTACTGCATGCATCCGATGAAGTGGGTTCTAGCCCACGAAAGATTATGCCCAAATAAATTTGTTAGTTTCTAAGGTGCCACAAGCAGGACTGGCTTTATGACCCGCAGGGCCTGATTGGAATACTCGGCGGCAGTCTGGGGCTTCGGCGGTGGGGGGTCCGCTCCGGGTCTTCTGCAGCACCGAAGGACCCCCCCCTGCCACCAACATGCCACTGAAGACCCCTGGAGTGGGGCCCCCGTAGGCGCAGGGCCCGATTCGGGGCAATCAGGGTAAAGCCAGCCCTGACCACAAATACTCCTCGTTCTTTTTGCTGATACAGACTAACACAGCTACCACGCTGAATAAAAGTGGAGTTCTCCACTTTCCCCTCGCATCACAACACTGCTGTCCTTTTCCCCTGCTCTGGTTATGCCATCAAGCTTCTCCCTTTGTATCTCTGGAGTCTCATCAGTTGCCTTTATTAAATAAAACTTATTTGAGCTCTTCTCAGCACTGCAGAACCAAACACAACTATAGGAATGAGCTGAATTCTTTTTTGGTTCATGTATCAAGTATTAACTAGGGCCCAAATCGAACATGACTCTACAGAAAAGACCCCCGTGCCTACAGTGACTCCCTTATTTCCTTCAGTGGTGCTCTGTGTAGATGGGAAGGGGTCCACCTACAACCCTCAATCAGCTAACAGGATTGAAGCCTAAAGTCTAATGGCAGAAACTTTATTGTGGTGATGCATGAACAGGGCTGCTGGTGTAATGGGGGCGCTGAGAGCCAATGAGCCAAACTGTAAACCCTGTATATAATGGAAACCACTTCAAGTCAGGGGGTGTAGCAGTAGCCCTAGTTCCTGCACCTATGTGTATGAACAAGGAGGACCACAGCTTGCCTTTCAGATTCCAGCTTCAGGTGGCAGGGTTGGAAATCAGTAAAACTATCACTTTAGTTGTAAACTGAGCAGATCTGCTACATAAATCACTCAGAAACTAATGTTATTTTGGCTAGAGAAGAGTCACACTCACTTATTAGACAAGCAGAACTCTATTGGGGGAGGGCGGGAGAGAAAAGGTCTTATCACAAAACTATATGCCAGGAAACTTGATTCTCTAAAGAAGCTTGGGGGGGGGGGGTGGCATATGCATATAGTGGTTTATTGAACAGCGTATGTTAGAGGCAACAAAGCGCACACACTGTAAAATTTTCTTTATTAATATGACTGATTGCTATTCTGTGCATTTGATTAAAATGCAGTCTGAGTCACCTCTGTCACCATTTTTCTTAGTCAATTTTGCCTTAAATTCAGTATTGCACAGGTAAATTATTTTTTATTCCAATTGTTTACAAAATTACTCAACGTATTTAAGAATTCTGCCCCATTCTTGCTAAATTGTTATATCTTCAATATTAACTCTTATGGTGCATTTGTGTCAAATGGTTGGGGTTTTATTTGCTTTGCTTTCACTACAGTCCCATGGGTGGAATAGTTCATTAAGGTGAACTGAAAGGATCCAAGTTAAAAATGTATTTTCAGAATTCCAAGAGGAGAAAACAGTCCAAGTGAGAATGGCTCTTTAAATAAATATGGAAATTATTGAAATACAAAATTAAGTTACTTCCCTTACAGCCTTCCTGGCATCTCTGCCAGAGCAGCAACTCCCAATCCCAGGTACTATTAACAGAGAGAAGATGAAGACAGGAGTTTAGAAAAACAGACCAAAATAATGGCATCTCCCAGTCAATAAGGGTTGTTGTAATTTGGTTAAACCTCAGGACCTACAGCAAAGACTTAGGTGACTGTTTTTCAAATGTGTAGCTGTGCTGTTTGAAGATATAAGAAGCCTGCAGCTTGTTTTTCTATGGTTTGAGATTAAGTGCTTTACTTTAAGTGGCTGTATAATTCACTCAGCATTTGATCTTACAGGATCAAACTATGTCTGGGGTATTTTTTTTAAGACTTTCAATTCACCTTTTAAGCAGCAGTGCATTTAAACACATTCTACCCACCACGAATGGATTCTTACTAAACAATGCATGTGTCACCTTTGTTCTGGACTAGCCTACGTAGTAGCTAGTCTCTACTAAAATGAGCTGGCCAGTATGATGTAATACCATGAAGTCTATAGCAGCTGAGTCACACTAACAGTTTCCAAATTTAAGGATAGATAATAAAACAGTGATCAGTTCTCAAACTGAAGGTGTCTAAATATATAACCTCACTTACGGAGGAGGGCATTTCATTCACTGAAGATCCATAAATAGCACTGAAATTATATACAGTATCACAGAAGTGGATCTTTATTCATCCCCCATAAATAAATTAATTTTCTTTAAAAAAAAAGGGGGGGGGGAACACGACAAAAAAGGGAGACAAACTTATTTATATATAAAAGTAATGCGCTAATAAAACTAACTACAGTGCAATCGTCATTCAGTATTTACTTTGGGCTGCTGCAGTAAAACCCGTATTTCTTCAAAATGTTGCTTCTGCCAACACTGTCTTGTACTGTCTTCATTACAGACAGGGACTCCTTTGCACTCTAACTGTAGTTCAGTTTGAGTTGCCTGATCCTTGAAATTCAAAGCAACCGTTGCATAATGTTCTGAAAGAAGAGACAGTACAATATTCAGTAATATGTTTATTAGTAAACTTGGTTTTAATACCTGATTAATAAAAGTTTGCTTTACTGTACTACTAATTAAATTCAATCTTTCATGAACTCACCTGTTTCATTTTGTACATAAATGTACTTATTGCCCTTACAAGAACAAAGCCAGCACAAACTCCTTCCCTCAGTGGGACTAACACCAGGCACTGTATTGGGCTTTCTCAAACTTTAGCTCCAATTTAAACTGGGATTAGGCCCCTATGAAAATCCGACCCATAAGTACTATGGGGTTAGAGAAACGACATACCATGAGGCCAGTTCCTGCATCTCCATTTCATGACAATCCTTTGGCTGGGTAACTGTAAGACAGATACAGATGTACAAAAATCATGACAAAATTAATACACCCCCCCCACACCACCACCTTTTTTCAAGAATTTCATCTGAGGGCCTGCCACATCTCATTCCAAGAGGATCCTGGCTGGCACTGGCCAAGGATTTTCCAATGTGAAAGCTTTTTCCATCATAAAACAGGGTTTTGTCAAATTACTTTTTTTTTTCCTATGAAAAAGCTGGTTTGGTAAAAGTTTGTTTTCCAAAATTCTGAAACAAAATTTTGGGGCTTTCTCCCTTCAATGTCTAACTTTTCCACCTGGCAAAAGTTGGACAAGCAGTAAATGTGAGGGAAAACACTTACTTGAAAATCCCAGGTTTTATTCAGCTCTAATCATGACACTCATAACTGGGCACACACTTCCCTGCTTTCTCCTAGCAATGGACAAAGGTCAGTTGTTCACACTTATAGCTACAGCTTTAATCAGCAGCCATTGATAGTATGGACCTTCGCATGGGTGACTGGGATTACTGCATTGGTTCTGTATTTTCCTCTGAGAAATCGCAGAAAAAAAGTGGAGGGTAACTGATCACCCACCTCTATAGTACTCTACTCTGCCACCCATCTTGCTCAATATACACGTGAGGCCACTGGACAAGCTAGTGATGAGATGGTTTGGGCTGTGGTACCGACACACAGCTCTAGAGCTCCTTTCCATCAGTTCTAGATTGTGTGGCGTCTCAGCATTCTCAGCAACTGGCTGAAATAGGGAACTGAAAGCAACCTGGCAGAGGCTTAATCCAGAAGAGACATGTGACAGTGGCTGGTTTAAAGTAGTGGTGCATTCTCCCATTCAGGGAGTTTGCCCATCCTTCACGGTTTACAAATAGGGGTATTTTGTTATTCACAACTTCCCCTAGAGTCCAGGTAGGTTCAGTTCCATTTGTACTTAACATAACCACTGTATCTATGCCTCTATGATGTAGAACTTGATGACTGACTGGGGATACTGCCTAAAGAGCTTCTTTAATTGTTACAGCTGTAAATCTGTGGAGTGCCTTTTTATAGCTAGTTGCTGGCACTATCAAATGAATTATTTCATCTGATGAAGTGGGCTGTAGCCCACGAAAGCTTATGCCCAAATAAATCTGTTAGTCTCTAAGGTACCACAAGGACTCCTCGTTGTTTTTATTTCATCGGTGCATTCCCAAGTTTCAACATCTTTATTATAACTGGAGCCAGTGCGCACACTCGGTACCATTTGGGGGAAAGGGGATCTCGAGCTTTAGGAAATCTGAGGCATGCCTAAAAGATGAAATACCTAGAACTAAATCCTCTAAAATCTGCAGTAATTTTAATTCCAAAAATTGTTTACTAGTTTATTTAAATCAAATTCTGAGTAGTGTAATTAAGGGATTAGAAGCTAGAATTGACACACAGCTGAATGGTAAGTTAAAGGGTTTCAAGACAACTTTTAAAAAATATCAGGACAGAGCATTTTCCCTAGGTCGTTTTTCATTTAAGAAACAACTTTTGACATTATTCAGAGTGGTTGATACCACTGATCTCTAACAAGAGAGGAGGTGTCACTGGGACATGCTCCCTCATCAAAGCCTTGATTGTCCCAGGCTGATTTACAGAGAAGGCTCCATCTGTGTGCAGATCTACTTATTCCATGTAAAAGAAGGATGCCAGTTTCTTCCCCTCCACTGTATAGATGCCCATACTTTGGTACTCATGTAGAAGGAGTCTCCACAGGTTTCAGTGGTTGGAGCAAGAGGAAGGTGGAGCAGAGCTCTCCATGGCACTACTCTTTGCTATACGCTTAGTGTTGTGTGGAAATACAGGTCTACACTATATTACCTTCCTCAGCGTCCCCTCCATGTAGCTGTAGGGGAGCACAGCCAGGGACAATGTAGCTTCTGGCTCTGAACAGAATGAGATCTGCTTCTCCAGAGATCCACGTGTTTGGTAAGTGGTACTACCTCTAATCTGTAACCTCAATCCCAAACTCTTCTATTAAAAAAAGACAGTGGTAGAAAAACTCTGTAAGGCAACCACACGCAGTTTTCTTATTCCCATGGTTCCAAGGGAGGGTTTTCCCACATGATAGATAATCTGGGCCAGAAAAGGAGAAAGTCAGGAATCTTCTACATGGTCATATTTTGTTTTTATGAACTAAATCTGCATTAGAGAAACTAAAGCAAGGTTACATTTTACTCAGTATTCTCCCCTGTGGAGTAGCCATTTAAGAACCTTCTGGGCCCAAACATCATCAGTGTGAGACTCCAAAAAGGCAGAACTTGGCATCTGATTTTAAACTGCAGGGTTTCAACTTACCAATTCTATATATTCACCGGTAATACAACCATCAAACATTTGAAGTTTTCCTCCTCTTTTGGCTTCGATCACAGCACGACTTTTAGAAAATTTCTGCACCAACTAGGAAGACAAAAAGCAAAACATGCATAGTGTAAGAATTTAATCGGCTATTCAATAACACATAACTTCTACGATTTCTGGATAGCTTAGTGAGATATAACACATCCTTCCAGGATACTGGGATGAACTAAAAGGGCTACTGGAGACTCCTAATGCCAATGGTTCTGTGATGAATGGATGGCTCTCGAAAAGCAATTTTATGTGCTTGAACTTTAAAAAGTGCTCCAGTCAAATCAATACATCAATTGATTTCACTAAGAAAAATCATAATATGATTAAGTTACCAAATGTGTTTCTCAGCACTTTGTAGGTAAAAGGAGCAATCAATGAGGGTATGTGGAAGGGGCCATTAGGTAAAACAGAGGTAGAGAGTTCAAAGCAAGTGAAGTGAAGTGGCTGCAGTTATATTTGGATTAGGAAACAGGCAGACTGATCTTCCTTCTGCCCTGATGAGATGGAAGCAACAGTCTAGACACATGGAGCGGGATTAGTCGAAAGTCATGAGATGTTATATTCTCTATCCCATATCAGAAGACTGACATTAATCCCTGATCCTCCTGAGAATTACAATTTTTGGAAGTATTGGCATTCCAGTCTAAAATCTTCTGATATATTCTAGGGCTTCTTAGGAGGACACTGATGCATCCTAAACTTGCTATTTGAGTGCTTCTCCACAGTAAACCTTGCAAGAGAGGTAGATGTAATCATATCCATACACACACTAGCTAATGGAATCCATCTGGAAAATGGGGATAAGAATGCTTAACATTTGTTATCCAAAGATCTCAAAGTGCTTTACAAGTGCTTACATAAAGGATTAAGTATTTATTATTACTGTGAGCTGAGTGCAAAGAAGACAGAGCTGCATTTCACTTGCATACTAATAACATGCAGCATAAGACTTCCCAATCTCTATTAGTGGAGCTGTGTGGGTGGATAAACAATGGCCCAGCACCACCTTCCAGGGATGCTCAGAAATTAAAAAACAAGACTATCAAGGGCCAGTCTGTCTAGTTTGGAAAGATCTGAAAGTAAGTTATCAATTCCTCATGGGCAATGGTATCAAAAGCCTGCTGATAGGACCAACAAAATTAGCAGACCCTTCCTTTGGCCATTGCTAGCTGGCCAGCTTTACATCAATACACAGAGCTCAATGAAATAAACACAGTCAGATAAACTAAATATCTCCATTTTGCTCTCCACTTTACACACCATGATAGTTCTTTACCTTCAAAGGTAACAGCAACACTAATGGAGCAAATGGTGCTCAGGACCGGCGTTAGGAATTGCGGGGCCCACTTCAAATACCTGGCAGCAGTCTGGGTCTTCGGTGGCACTTTGGCAGCGAGGGGTCCTTCACTCGCTCCGGACCCCCCACCGCCGAAATGCCACCGAAGACCCGGAGTGAGTGAAGGACCCCCTGCCGCCAAAGTGCCGCCAAAGACCCAGACCGCCGCTGGGCATGTAAAAAAAAATTACAAAATTAAAAAGGCGCCTAAGGCGCGGGGCAATCTTAGGTGCGGGCCCGATTCCAGGGAAGCAGGGGAATTGGCCTAAAGCCGCCCTGATGGTGCTACTTAGAATTACAAGTGGAACCCTTGTAGTAAGGGGGTATGGTCTCCCTCCCTGACAAACAGAGCGAGACCTGCAACCCAGGACACCTACAACTGCCCCACCGGAAGCAGAGGGGCGGGACAGGAACCAGAAATATAAAAGGCAGGCCCTCCAGCTCAGTTGGAGGAGAGCTGCCAGAGGAGCAGGACCCAATGGAGGCCACTACAGCGCCAGAGACCCGGAGGCACTGCCAGAGCTGCCAGACACGGAGGAGCTGTTGGGGCTGCCACTAGCCGTTTACTCCAGCGAGACGAATGAGGACCCAGGTACCCCCCGAATGGGAGTGTAGGAAGGTGCCCAGGGAAGCTGAATAGGGTTTGGCGCTGTTATTTACTTTAAGTCGCCCAGGGTGCTGCAGCCAGATTTCCCCGCTGATCCAGTGGCAGACCACTCCGCCACTGTTAGGGCCCTTGGCTGGGACACAGTGGAGTCAGGTGGGCCTGCATCCCCCTGCCACTCCAATCCTGGGGTGGCAGCTTCCCCATCTCTAGGCCAAGAGGCCTGCGTTGGTCTGTTGCCCACCCAAGCTAGGATGCCAGGCGGTTTTGCTGTCGGCTCCGCCAAAGAGCTGATCCCCCTAGACTGCTGTGTTGCTCTGCCGGACTGCAGGCCAGAGCTGTTAACTGTTCGCTCTTCTGCCCTGATTGAGGGCCCTGAGCATATAGACTCTCTGCCGCCCTGCCCTGACTGAGGGCTTTGGACCTATAGACTCATTGTTGCTCTGCCGGACTGCAGGCCAGAGCCCTTATCTGTTGGCTGCCCCGCCTTGGCTGAGGACTGGGGCTCAAAGACTCAATTGCTGCCCGTCCTGGACTGCAGGCTTGGGCCTATTAACTGTCTGCTAATTTCCCCCTGAACTGAGTCATTCCAGAATCCTTGTAGTGAGGGGCGGGGTCTCCCTCCCTGACAGACGGGGAGAGACCTACGACCACCTTACACCCTACGTTGTGGTACTATAGCTGAAGTTACTAGAAATAAGTAGCTGATGGTATTTCAGTCCCTGTTTGACTAGATTTCCCACTCTTACTGTACAAGTGGGAGTGTGTTAGTTGCACTGGGCACTATGAAAGTTACACATAATTAGGGCCCTACCAAACTCAAGGTCCATTTTGGTCAATGTCACGGTCATAGGATTTAAAAAATAATAAATTTCATGATCTCAGCTATTTAAATCTGAAATTTCACCGTGTTGTAATTGTAGGGGACCTGACCCAAAAAGGAGTTGCTGGGGGGAGGTGGAGGGTGGGGAGGGGGGGCATGGTTGCAGTACTGCTACCCTTACTTCTGCTGGCAGCAGCGCTGCCTTCGGTGCTGGGCAGTTGGAAAGCAGTGGCTGCTGGCCGGGATTCCAGCTTCGAAGGCAGAGCTGCCGCCTGCAGAGCTGGGCCCTCAGTCAGCAGCCGCCACTCTCCGGCCACCCAGTTCTGAAGGCAGCAGCGCAGAAGGAAGGGTGGCCTGGTGTGGTATGGTCTGGTCACCCTTACATCTGTGCTGCTGCTGGCGGGGTGCTGCCTTCAGAGCTGGGCACCTGGCCAACAGCCGCCACCGAGCTCCGAAAACAGCGCAGAAGGGTGGCAATACCACCCCCACCCCGCAACTCCCTTTTGGGTCAGGACCCTCAATTTGAGAAACGCTGCTCTCTCCTGTGAAGTCTGTACAGTATAGGGTAAAAGCACACAAAAGACCAGATTTCATGGGAAGAGACCAGATTTCACAGTCCATGACGTGTTTTTCGTGGCCGTGAATTTGGTAAGGCCCTACAGATAATATTTCTCATTACTGGTTATAATTAAACTCTTCAAATAAAATAACTTTTCTCCTTACTGGAACACCAATCCCTTCAGTTACATCACTAAGAACACGTGGTCCTATCCTCACAGACTTTAAGGTCAGAAGGGACCATTATGATCATCTAGTCTGACCTCCTGCACAATGCAGGCCACAGAATCTCACCCATCCACTTCAATAACAAACCCCTAATCTATGTCTGAGTTACTGAAGTCCCCAAATTGTGGTCTGAAGACCTCAAGCTGCAGAGAATCCTCCAGCAAGTGACCCGTGCCCCATGCTACAGAGGAAGGTGAAAAACCTCCAGGGCCTCTGCCAATCTGCCCTGGAGGAAAATTGCTTCCCAACCCCAAATATGGAGATCAGTTAAACCCTGAGCATGTGGACAAGACTCACCAGCCAGACACTCAGGAAAGAATTCTCTGTAGTAACTCAGATCCCATCCCATCACAGACCACTGGGCATACTTACCTGCTGATAATAATACAAAGGCTTCTTACCTCCTTAGTTATGAAGATGCTATAAAGCTCCTCTACCGGAGAGTCAAATGTCTCTTTCAGAAGTATCTTTACTGTTGGAATCTTTACACCAACTGTATCCAAGGAAATTGGTATAACAGAATCCTGTAAAGCAAACTCAGACTAAAGTGCCATTGTATATGAATAGCAAACACCAAAACTTTATACTAGAAAAATTATTACGTTTGCAAAGTCAACCACTCAGGAGTTAGGGAATGCCAGGTTTAAGGCTGTCCAGGCATTATTAAGCCTGCTCCCTTGTGCATATGCATTAATTACATGATAACATACTATTCTATATTAGGGTCAGATTAAGTGAGCACCGCAGTAAAGCACTAGGAAAATCTGAGGCAACCCTAACATACTTTTGGTGACAGGCAACAGAATGTGGAATGAATTAATTAGACCAGGGATCGGCAACCTTTGGCACGCGGCTCGCCAGGGTAAGCACCCTGGTGGGCCGGGCCAGGCCGGTTTATCTGCTGCATCCGCAGGTTCGGCCGATCACGGCTCCCACTGGCCGTGGTTTGCGGGAAGCGGCAGCCAGCACATCCCTCAGCCCGTGCCACTTCCTGCAGCTCCCATTGGTCTGGAGTGGCGAACCACGGCCAGTGGGAGCCGCAATCAGCCGAACCTGCAGACGCAGCAGATAAACAAACCGGCCCGGCCCGCCAGGGTGCTTACCCTGGCAAGCCGCGTGCCAGAGGTTGCCGATCCCTGAATTAGACTGAGGAAATGAGGGAAGCAGACAAATTTCAGCCTCTCCCTCTTGAAGCTGTCATTGTTACTGACAAAACACTGGGCACCTTTGATCTCCCTTTCACTGTCTGAAGAGTCTGTGGTCCCGCAATGATTCTATTTCCACAATACCTGAGCACTTCAGAGACTGGTCATAGCATTCATGTTGGTGAATTTACTGGCCTCCATCCCAAAGGTGATTTTAAAAGTGCACCTGCACCAAACACTTACTGTTACAGATGAATGCTTCACATTACAGCACTATGTATATCTGCTGTTAGTCACGGGATAAATCTTAAGTTCTCTATTCCTCCTATGATGGCAGAGTTTGGGGCCAATAGCATCCATCTTTCCCAGTGAAACTTACATAGTAACTCTTAAAGCCAGCATACCTGCACATTATTCTCACTCAATTTTTTTTTAACCGCCAGTTCCGGACCAGCTGAAGTTTTGGTTGGTAGGATCATTCCCAGAGTAAACTCTGTAAACAGAGGAAGTAAAATACACCTTCTAACTTGAGGCCAACCTGTACACCCAACTACGCCCCTTGGCCCCACTACAGCCAAGCCCTTCCTCCTCTGCTCAGAACCGTATTTATTTTAGTAAAGATCTGAAAATGAGAACAGCCTGATTTCTACTAAATTCAGGCTTTCAGTTTTTGATTTTTCACTTATGCCTAGAACATTCCCTGAAATTTTGGAATTGATTGGATTCTGTTTTCAGAAGTTACCACATTACAGGTACAGAGAAATGCCATTGAGTTAAGCGTACGGCCTTGCTTTGCTCAGCCAATTAATTTGTAAGATCTTTAGGGCAGGGTCTGTAGCTTCACATATGTTTTTATAGCACTTATGACAATATGGTTCTGGTCCTGATTAGTGCCCCCGGGCTTTACTGCAAAATAAACATTCTAGAAAAAAATAATAAAACTTTGAATATCCTGACTTTGGTGAAATTAAAACCTTAATGCAATAATATAATTAAAATGAAGGCACTGGCGTTTACTTTTGTTCTTAAGTAATATGAAAACAGTTTCTACCAGCTCAGATGAAAATGGATCAATCTCTTCAAATATTCAAGCAGGGAGATTTCACAAAATGGGCCCATATAGTCACAGTGTGAAGAAATGATCTTAATGTACCTGTTTTAAGAACTTTCAGATAATCTCTGAGAGCCTCCCTGACTTTTGAAGTTCCTTCTGTTCTCATAAGATCTTTTAGCACATCTCCATCTCCTTTCTTTTTGCTTACACTTATCTACAAATAAACATAAAAATCTAAGAGATGCTTTGTACAATTTGATTTTTGGGGAACAAGTAGTGTTGGAAAATGCTATCTTTGGTTTATTCAGAGGGCAGGTGCAGAATAGATATTCCAAGTTCAAACTTTCCCACTTTATCATGTCTTTAAGCTAAACCTGGATACTTTTTCTAAAGAAAACACAAACAATTTTGTCTCCATAATAACTCAAGAACTAGCCAGAAGTTTAGATAGGTTTCTCCCCCAGGAGTTCTTTAGAGACCACAATATCAACTATATCATTAGGCTAGCACCAAAGTAGAGGCCTTAAGATTAAAAAATGACAGACGGTGAAGCAAACATAGGGCTCAATTCTTATCTCAAACATGTGGCTCTGTATTGCCATGAACTGCATCTTTTAAAGTCAGATACTGTGCATGCTTAGTAGCTAACTTTGGAAGATATGTATTTACGTATCAGAGGACAGAAATGAGCCATTATTGTTTTTGGTTCTTGACATCTTTTATCTATAGAATACTAAAGACAGACTAGCTAAGTCATGTTGTTCTATTATTCAGTTAACAGGAAATGTAATGGCAACTAAAGTTATTAATTTTATTTTAAAATTCCTGCCCTATACAGCTATGTTAGTATTTATTACCTACCTCTGTATCATCCACCTCATTTTCTTCTGACAGGTTAGGAATTTCAACAGATCCCTCATGTTTCTCACCAGATTCTTTCACTGTACCTGCATTAACAGAATGAATTTTTAAATGTAATAACTAAAGAACTATATTTTCCATAATAGCAGTTTTACCCTTGTAAATACTTTATGCAGAACTACTATATATTGCAGTTTAAAAACAGAAGGCCTGATCCTGCAAACACTTCTGAAAAAAGTGCTTGCTTGGCAAATAGTGCCATTGACCTCAATAAGGCAACTCATGGTAGTAATCACTACACTAGTAAGGACTTGTCTACACTTGTGGTAATGTGTAGGGTATATGTAGCTACACACCACAGTGAAAAGCAGGGAACAGTTCTGGCAGCGGGATGCAGTGAAGAAAGATCAGAGCCTTTCCCCACTGCCTCCCTCCAGCCATAGCCTTTCCTTGCTGCAGGGATGGGCTCCAGCAGCTCCCTGTGTTGAGGAAAAGCTCCAGCAATGGGGAGTTGTTGAAGCCTTTTCCACTGCCTCTCCCCACTGTCAAAACCTTTCACTATGGCAGGGAAAGGCTTCAGCAGCAGGGAGGCAGCGGGACACTACACTGCTAAAAATAGGAGTGGGAAGCACCGTGGAGTGTATAGAGAGCCGTGTAGGAGACATGCCAGAACCTTAAGGTGTGTCTTTACTCTATTTGCCTAAGCAGTGCCTCATCATCTACACTGCTATTTATATCTATATAAGACAGCCCAGTAAAGGAGAAATAGCTCAGGAACAGGTTTGTGGAGTTGGAAAATGAAGAAGGGGCACAGCAGGTGGTCGCTGAAGGTGAGAGGGCAAGGAAGAAAAGAGCAGCTAGTCCTATAGGAAGAGTGGAAGAGTCAATGGAGATAACACCAAATATGAGCCCCAGGAGGATACGGGATGGGTTGCGGAGGATTGCAAGGGACAATAGAAATCGAGAGGACTTGCAGCCAGAGGGGACAGATCGGAGAATCGCACTGTCACCAGGAAAAGGCAGGTCTACGTGATTGGGGACTCCTTACTGAGAATAGACAGGCCTGTAACTAGAGCTGATCCGGAGAACAGAAGGGTGTGCTGTCTGCCGGGTGCTAAGATACGGGATGTGGACCTGAGGCTGAAAAGGATCCTAATGGGAGCAGGAAAGAATCCGTTGATTGTCCTTCATGTGGGAACGAATGATACGGCTAGGTTCTCACTGGAACGTATCAAGGGAGACTATGCCAGGCTGGGGAAGACACTTAAGGAAATCGAGGCTCAGGTGATCTTCAGTGGGATTCTGCCTGTTCCTAGAGAAGGGCAACAAAGATGTGACAAGATTATGACGATCAACAGATGGCTCAGGCAGTGCTGCTATGAGGAGGGCTTTGGGATGTTTGGCCACTGGGAAGCATTCATGGACAGAGGACTGTTCTCTCAGGACGGACTTCACCTGAGTAAGGAGGGAAATAGACTTCTAGGATGGAGACTGGCACAACTGATTAAGAGAGCTTTAAAGTAGGAATTTGGGGGAGATGGTTGGGAGATGTCCAGGTAATCTCCATGCCGGAATTTAACATTGAGAGGGAAGAAAACAAAGTAAGAAAGGATACAGCCGTGGGTAGGAGAATGGACATAAGGAGGAAGGGTAGTGTAGATACCAGTCCAATAGGTGATACTAGTGGTAGAATGTCTGTGCCTAACCGGGTAAAGAATGTCAGTGAAACCAAACGGCAAAAATTAAGATGTTTGTACACTAATGCGAGGAGCCTAGGTAACAAAATGGAAGAACTAGAGCTACTGGTGCAGGAAGTGAAACCGGATATTATAGGGATAACAGAAACATGGTGGAATAGTCATCATGACTGGAGTACAGGTATTGAAGGCTATGTGCTGTTTAGGAAAGACAGAAATAAAGGCAACGGTGGTGGAATAGCATTGTATATCAATGATGAGGTGGATTGTAAAGAAATAAGAAGTGATGGAATGGATAAGACAGAGTCTGTCTGGGCAAAAATCACACTGGGAAAGAAAGCTACTAGAGCCTCCCCTGAGATAGTGTTGGGGTGTGCTACAGACCACTGGGATCTGATCTGGATATGGATAGAGACCTCTTTAATGTTTTTAATGAAGTAAACACTACTGGGAAGTGTGTGATCATGGGAGACTAACTTCCGAGATATAGACTGGAGGACAAGTGCTAATAATAATAATAGGGCTCAGATTTTTCTGGATGTAATAGCTGATGGATTTCTTCACCAAGTAGTTGAAGAACCAACAAGAGGGGATGCCATTTTAGATTTGGTTTTGGTGAATAGTGAGGACCTCATAGAAGAAATGGTTGCTTGGTTCGAGTGATCATGAGCTAATTCAGTTCAAACTAGATGGAAGGATAAACAAAAATAGGTCTGGGACTAGGGTTTTTTATTTCAAAAGGGCTAACTTTAAAGAATTAAGGAAATTAGTTAGGGAAGTGGATTTAACTGAAGAACTTGTGGATCTAAAGGCGGAGGAGGCCTGGAATTACTTCAAGTCAAAGTTGCAGAAAACTATCAGAAGCCTGCATCCCAAGAAAGGGGAAAAAATTCATAGGCAGGAGTTGTAGACCAAGCTGGATGAGCAAGCATCTTAGAGAGGTGATTAAGAAAAAGCAGAAAGCCTACAAGGAGTGGAAGATGGGAGGGATTAGCAAGGAAAGCTACCTTATTGAGGTCAGAACATGTAGGGATAAAGTGAGAAAGGCCAAAAGCCATGTAGAGTTGGACCTTGCAAAGGGAATTAAAACCAATAGTAAAAGGTTCTATAGCCATATAAATAAGAAGAAAACAAAGAAAGAAGAAGTGGGATCACTAAACACTGAGGATGGAATGGAGGTTAAGGATAATCTAGGCATGGCCCAATATCTAAACAAATACTTTGCCTCAGTCTTTAATGAGGCTAATGAGGAGGTTAGGGATAATGGTAGGATGACAAATGGGAATGAGGCTAGGGAGGTAGATATTACCACATCCTAGGTAGAAGCCAAATTCAAGCAGCTTAATGGGACGAAATCGGAGGGCCCAGATAATCTTCATCCAAGAATATTAAAGGAACTGGCACATGAAATTGCAAGCCCATTAGAAAGAATTTTTAATGAATCTGTAAACTCAGGGGTTGTACCGTACGACTGGAGAATTGCTAACATAGTTCCTATTTTTAAGAAAGGGAAAAAAAGTGATCCGAGTAACTATAGGCCTGTTAGTTTGACATCTGTAGCATGTAAGGTCTTGGAAAAATTTTTGAAGGCGAAAGTAGTTAAGGACATTGAGGTCAATGGTAAGTGGGACAAAATACAACACGGCTTTACAAAAGGTAGATTGTGCCAAACCAACCTGATCTCCTTCTTTATGAAAGTAACAGATTTTTTAGACAAAGGAAACGCAGTGGATCTAATTTACCTCGATTTTAGTAAGGCATTTGATACGGTTCCACATGGGGAATTATTAGTTAAATTGGAAAAGATGGGGATCAATATGAAAATTGAAAGGTGGATAAGGAACTGATTAAAGGGGAGACTACAACGTGTCGTACTGAAAGGTGAATTGTCAGGCTGGAAGGAGGTTACTAGTGGAGTTCCTCATTATTTAATCTTTTTATTACTGACCTTGGCACAAAAAGTGGGAATGTGCTAATAAAGTTTGCGGATGACACAAAGCTGGGAGGTATTGCTAACACAGAGAAGGACTGGGATATCCTACAGGAAGATCTGGATGACCTTGTAAACTGGAATAATAGTAATAGAATTAAATTTAATAGTGAAAAGTGCAAGGTCATGCATTTAGGGAGTAATAACAAGAATTTTAGCTATAAATTGGGGACACATCAGTTGGAAGTAACAGAGGAGGAGAATAACCTCGGAGTATTGGTTGATCACAGAATGACTATGAGCCGCCAATGTGATATGGCCGTTAAAAAAGCTAATGCGGTTTTAGGATGCATCAGGCGAAGTATTTCCAGCAAAGATAAGGAGGTGTTAATACCTTATACAAGGCACTGGTGAGACCTCATCTGGAATACTGTGTGCAGTTCTGGTCTCCCATGTTTAAGGAGGATGAATTCAAACTGGAACAGGTACAGAGAAGGGCTACTAGGATGATCCGAGGAATGGAAAACCTGTCTTATGAAAGGAGACTCAAAGAGCTTGGCTTGTTTAGCCTAACCAAAAGAAGGCTGAGGGGAGATATGATTGCTCTTTATTAATATATCAGAGGGATAAGTATTAGGGAGGGAGAGGAATTATTTAAGCTTAGTACCAGTGTGGACACAAGAACAAATGGATATAAACTGGACACTAGGAAGTTTAGACTTGAAATTAGATGAAGGTTTCTAACCATTAGAGGAGTGAAATTCTGGAACAGCCTTCCAAGGGGAATAGTGGGGGCAAAAGACATATCTGGCTTTAAGACTAAGCTTGATAAGTTTATGGAGGGGATGGTATAGCTTAATTCTGGCAATTAATTTGGCAACTGATCTTTGATTATCAGCAGGTAAGTATGCTCAGTGGTCTGTGATGGGATGTTAGATGGGGTGGGATCTGAGTTACTACAGAGAATTCTTTCATGGGTGCTGGCTGGTGAGTCTTGCCCACATGTTCAGGGTTTAAGTGATCGCCATATTTGGGGTCGGGAAGGAATTTTCCTCCAGGGCAGATTGGCAGAGGCCCTGGAGGTTTTTCGCCTTCCTCTGCAGCATGGGGCACAGGTCACTTGCTGGAGGATTCTCTGCAGCTGGAGGTCTTCAAACCACAATTTGAGGACTTCAATAACTCAGACATAGGTTAGGGGTTTGTTACAGGAGTGGGTGGGTGAGATTCTGTGGCCTGCATTGTGCAGGAGGTCAGACTAGATGATCATAATGGTCCCTTCTGACCTTAAAGTCTATGGGTCTATATCTGTTCTAGGCATGTGTGCAGTGCCTGTACTATACATGCCACCATAAATGAAGCCCTAGATCATGACCCTGGAACTTGTCACACACAGAGAGACTGATGCACTTGAACAGAATCTCACTGAAGACAATGGGGCTCCACACAGGCATAGCAGTTCACATGAGTGCAAGAAGTTGCAGGATCAGGCCCTTAGTCCACACTGTTCTGCTTTAATTTTTACAGTTCTATGAACGGTATTTGCTTCAGTAAAGATTCCTCCTCTTATTCTTAAAAACTTTTTGGTGTTCATTAAATTTATTCACCCAGCAGATCTGGATTAAATGCTCTTCAAACTGTACCAGTGACATTTCCATTCTGCCATAGCACCTATGTCACACCATTAAACGTTATTTAAACATGTGCAACTCCCTAGCAGCAAAGATGTTCATCAATGCTCACAACAAAACCCTCTAATATAAACACCCTGCAATATCATTTACTGCATTTTGGCAGTAACACTCTGCAGGGACAGGCACTGCTGCAAAGGGGTGAATCAGCTGAAAGGCACAAAGTCACTCAGAAGTCCCTTCTTCCAAATATCCAGATCCAACTGCCACGTAACTCAATGGAAAAACATCCTTTAACAACATTATGCACAGGACTGTGCCCTGAATGAGCACCAGACTATCCATCGAAAGAAATGCCCATACATGAATATATCCTGACTTGCTGCAGGTAAAGCTCACACTAAAGTAGACAAAAAGACATTTATATGCAGTTTCTGTTAATATCTGAAGGAAAAATGAGGTTTTTTACTTCTTAATCAGTGTGCCCAAAGAAAATGTGTGTTTAGACTTATTTTTTGAACAATGGGGCACATATCTGCAGGATGGCTTTTCTAGCCAAGCTTACTGAATGGATAAGAGTTTAGAGAAGTGTTGGCAAACCCATGTAATCATTGCAAAAAACAACAACAAAGATACAAATAAAACTAACTGGAAGGTCTAATTTATGACTAACAGTAATAGAGGCTTTTTAAACATTCAATTTTTATTTTTTTTAAACAGCTAATAATGCTGTACATATCAGTCACTTGGATAGACAATACCTGTGCTGGTCAGCAAATTCTAATCTAAATATTTACTGGATAGAGCCACACTGCTCACTGGAGGTAATGCTTTGCATTGTAAATACCACTTGGAGGTAGGCACATATTATTATTGCCATTTTATAGATGTGGCAACTAAGACACCGAAGGATAAAATGGCGTGTCCAAAACCCAAAAGGTTCCAGTGTCAGAACTGTGATTAGTATTAATTAAGGCTGTCGATTAATTGCAGTTAACGCACGCGATTAACTCAAAAAAATTAATTGCGATTAAAAAAATTAATTATACTTAATCGCACTGTTAAACAATAGAATGCCCATTCAAATTTATTAAATATTTTGGATGTTTTTCTACATTTTTCAAATATGTTGATTTCTATTACAACACAGAATTCAAAAAGTACAGTGCTCACTTTATATTATTATTTTTAACTACAAATATCTGCACTGTAAAAATGATAAAAGAAATAGTATTTTTCAATTCACCTCATACAAGTACTGTAGTGCAATCTCTTTATCATGAAAGTGTAACTTATAAATGTAGATTTTTTTTGTTACATAACTGCACTCAAAAACAAAACAATTAGAGCTTACCAGTCCACTCAGTCCTACTTTTTGTTCAGCCAATCGTTAAGACAAACAAGTTTGTTTACATTTACAGGAGATAATGCTGACTACTTCTTATTTACAATGTCACCTGAAAGAGAGAACAGGCATCCACATGGCACTTTTGTAGCCAGCATTGCAAGGTATTTACCTGCCATATATGCTAAACATACGTATGCCCCTTCATGCTTTGGCCACCATTCCAGAGGACATACTTCCATGCTGATGATGCTCGTTAAAAAATTAATGCGTTAATTTGTGACTGAACTCCTTGGGGGAGAATTGTATGTCTCCTGTTCTGGTTTTACCCACATTCTGCCATATATTTCACGTTTATAGCAGTCTCGGATGATGACCCCGCACATGTTCATTTTAAAAATACGTTCACAGCAGATTTGACAAAACGCAAAAACAGTACCAATGTGAGATTTCTAAAAATAGGTATAGCACTCAACCCAAGGTTTAACAATCTGAATTGCCGTCCAAAATCTGAGAGGGATGAGGTGTGGAGCAGGCTTTCAGAAGTCTTAAAAGAGCAACACTCAAATGCGGAAACTACAGAACCCAAACCACCAAAAAAGAAAATCAACCTTTTGCTGGTGGCATGACTCAGATGATGAAAATGAACATGCGTTGATCCGCTCTGCTTTGGATCATTATCAAGCAGAACCCATCTTCAGCACGGACAATATCTTCTAGAATGGTGGTTGAAGCATGAACATATGAATCTTTAGCGCATCTGGCACGTAAATACCTTCCAATACCGGCTACAACCGTGCCATGCAAACGCCTGTTCTTACTTTCAGGTGACATTGTAAACAAGAAGCAGGCAGCATTATCTCCTGCAAATTGCAACCAAACTTGTTTGTCTGAGCAACTGGCTGAAGTAGGACTGAGCGGACGTGTAGGCTCTAAAGTTTTATATTGTTTTATTTTTGAATGCAGGGGTTTTTGTACATAATTCTACATTTGTAAGTTCAACTTTCATGATAAAGAGATTGCACTACACTACTTGTACTGGGTGAATTGAAAAATACTATTTTTTTTAACAGTGTAAATATTTGTAATAAAAAATAAATACAAAGTGAACACTGTACACATATTCTGTGTTGTAACTGAAATCAATATATTTGAAAATGTGGAAAACATCCAAAAATAATAAATGGTATTCTATTATTGTTTAACAGCATGATTAATCGTGACTAATTTTTTTATTGCGCGATTAATCACGATTCATTTTTTTAATCGCTTGACAGCCCTAGTATTAATGAGTTTTGGTTCCCAGTCCCATTTTAGATCTACTGGACCACATTACATTTCAGACAAGGTTATTTCAATATTAGACAAATTAACATTGAAAGCACCTTGCTCAAAAGGACCACAGGTGTACTGGATTCCAGGACAGTAAGTTCACAGGTAGTTTTTATAGAACAGGTACAAAAACTACCACCATAATATAAAGCTCTTCATTAAAATACTTATGATACCATGGGGATACAAATATTAGTTTTAGAATTTAATAAAGAAACTGATGTTTTTAATTTAAATCAACTTATTTTATTTAAAGTGGTGCTAGTTCTTCACTTTCTTCCCAGTCTATGTTGCTAAAGTGGATTTTTGTGCATTCTTAAATCGGGCTTTCCTAATTGTTAGTGAATTCCATATTTACATAGATTTTGATTCTGCTAAGAAATGTTCATTTTTAAAATAGTAGACTGAATGCAGAATATTACAGAAAAGGACTAGATGGGGGAAGAACTATTGCTTTAAGTTTGAGAATGTTCCATGCTGTCAAACTCCCCAGTTCTGATCTTATTTCTACTTCCAATTGGTCAGAGAACATGCAGGGGGGAAGTCCTGATACAGACCCAAACTCATGACCAATAGCTCTTAGAACTCTCAGTGAAATACTAGAATCTTCAAGCAAATACTCTTAAATACAGGTTCACAAAGGAATGCTGCATTAATATATGGTAGAACACTGAATGTCTGTGAGATTAAGTGCTCTTATCACAGCGTAAGAATAGCTCATAATTGTTAATCGCTTCTGGTTTTCATCTCAGAAAGTTGTGGCAGGTAGGAAAAAACTATTTGGGAAACGTTTGTAGCAAGACAATTATATTTTGTTCTTCACAATGTATACAATTAAGCTACCCTAAATTTAGCCTTTATAACTTAGTTCTTTATAAGAACAAAAGAACGGCCATGTACCGGACCGTACGCAGCCAACATTAAAGCACTGCCGCGACAGTGCTTTAACATCTCTGCCTCTTTTGCCCCCCGGTTGGCAGCCCTGCCAGCAGGGCCGACGATGGGAGGGGGAGTGCAAAAGGGGCAGCTGCCCTGAGGGGGGTGGCAATTTAAAATGGCCCAGGGCTCCTGGCTGCCGCTGCCACAGTAACAGCCAGAGCCCTGGGCCCTTTTAAATCACCCCCGGAGCCCCAGGTAGCACGGATCAGGCAGCAGGGATGGGCTAGCTGGGGGAGGCTCACCCCAGCCCCGCCTCTTCCGCCCAAGGTCGCGCCCCTTCCAGGGGCCCAGGGCCAGGCCCCCGTACCAGTGTTTAATATTACTTTCACCCCTGCCAAAGGTCCATCTAGCCCAGTATCCTGTCTTCCGACAGTGGCCAATGCCAGGTGCCACAGAGGGAGTGAACCTAACAGGTAATGATCAAGTGATCCATTCCCTGTCACTCATTCCCAGCTTCTGGCAACCAGAGGCTAGGGACACCATCCCTGCCCATCCTGGCTAATAGCCATCAATGGGCCTACCCTCCATTAATTTATCTAGTTCTTTTTTTAACACTCTTATAGTCTTGGCCTTCACAACATCCTCTGACAAAGAGTTCCACAGGTTGACTGTGCATTGTGTGAAGAAATACTTCCTTTAAATCTAAATTTACTTCCTATAAATCTAAATTTGCATTAAACTTTTTTCAGGGTAACCTGAGGCTTTGTAAAATTGACAAGTAATGTTTTATGTTTATTTTTAAAATATATCGGGTGATTTAATATTGATTAAAATTAATTTAAATTGCCATGATTTAAATAACTGCACCCTGCATACTACTACTCCATGCCTCTCTCTACATTGTTTCATTTTAGTTACTTTCAACACCTACATTGCATGGATCTCAACAACTAAGAATGTTTTCTTAGCCCAGGGGTTCTCACAACAAATTTTTTGGTGGCCTCAGAGTGTGGCCACCAACTCTTGCTGGTGGCGCTCTGACAATTTTTCCTAAAATACTTAATTAACATTAGGGGGAGGGGAAAAAAAAGCACATATACACATCCAAATCAGCGTAATTTATTTATGTACGGGGGTTTTTTTTTTTGGTTTTTTTTGTTTTTTTTCCCCCAAGCTCAATAATAAAAATAATCTAAAGTTGTCTCCATTCTTTACTGGACCTAAACAGAATAGAAACAAAAATAAGGTGCTTTGCATGTTCTTGTCCTGAATTTCCTGAGTGTCACTAATGTGTTAGTGGTAGAGTGGGCCCCAATCCTGGTCCTCCTTAAGTGGGAGCTAAAAGCAGTGTAAACATTGCATTTTATAGTGTCAGGTGGCCAAGCTGCAGGAAAGCTGGACAGCAGGACTGTGCATGGCATGCGCACAGCACTGGAAGCAACTCCATGAAATATCTCATCAGCTAAATGGAGAGGAGAGGAAAAAATTGCAGACAGCCCACAGGAGTGGAAAACAGGACCATTCATGATACTGAACCACAATCCCACTTTGGGGCAGGGAGAGTGTGAGGGAAATAGGCTGCATTCACTACTACTCCCATTTCTTGCACTAGTGATTGAAGTCTGGCTGAGAGCTAATTACACCTCTACCTCGATATAACGCTGTCCTCGGAAGCCAAAAAATCTTACTGTGTTATAGGTGAAACCGCATTATATCGAACTTGCTTTGATCCGCCGGAGTAAGCAGCCCCACCCCCCCGGAGCGCTGCTTTACCGCGTTATATCTGAATTCGTGTCATATCGAGTTGTATTATATCGGTGTAGAGGTGTACCACATTTTGGGAATGAACACTCTACCCTTCAGCATTGCAATATCTGTGTACAATTTCCCAAGTACACAGTTTACATCAGCCATCAGCCTTCTCTAGGATTTGTTCCCGGAGAAGAAAAACACTCACTGATGAGATATGGTTACACAATACTCATTGAAAAGAATGGTAGCTTTTGCTATAAAGAGAACTGATTACTTGATCAATTAAGCAGATTTATTAATTCTCACTGGCTAGTGTACCTCATAATTCACTTTTTTTTTTTGAAGTCTTGAAATTATTCACACTCCTTTTTGCAATTTTCTTTACATACTATATTACAAATATGTCTATATTTTCTTTACACTTTTCCTGGAACAGTTCCTCGTTTCCTAGCTGCCACCATGAATACATTAATTGAATACCTATCATTTGTATGCTCGATAATTTTAAACAATGCAAACAAGTCATAATAAAGCTGATCAGGATTGTCACAATGCAAATGCCTGTTTCTTGCAGAGTAAAATGAGTCATGTCCTAATTTATTCAAAAATACTGAATGGGAACGTATCTGTTTTGCAGTAATAAAATTAAAGTATGGAAAAAAATTCAAGAAAAAAAGACCAGAGTTTCAAGATTATTTCAAAATAACCTCTTTTAGTAGCTGAGACTCACTGATTTTGTTCCTCTCTGATTTCTTTGCCACTTCAATTCAGTTTATGAAAATATTACTGCTTCTCCAACCTAACAAAGAGTTTGCTTTCTAGAATAATCATTCCAGGTAACTTGTGCACACCACCACACAAGGCCCCAATCCTGCAAGCAGGTTTGCATGGCCAGACCTATACACACACACAGACCACCACTGACTTCAGAGGGCTCCATGTGGGTGTGGGGTCTGCCTAGATCCTGTGTGGGCAAACATTCTGGCCCGAGGGCCACATCTGGGTATAGAAATTCTATGGCCGGCCATGAATGCTCACAAAATTGGGTTTGGGGTGCAGAAGGGGGTGAGGGCTCTGGCTGGGGGTGCGGGCTCTGGGGTAGGGCCAGAAATGAGGAGTTCAGAGTGCGGGAAGGGCTGGGGGAGCAGGGATGGCACAGGGCGGGGGGCTGAGGGCTCCGGCTGGGGGTGCAGGCTCTGGGGATGAGGCGATTAGGGTGCAGGAGGGCGCTCCGGGCTGAGACTGAGGTGTTCGGAGGGAATGAGGGGGATCAGGGCTGGGACAGGGGATTGGGCTATGACGGGTTGAGGGCTCTGTCTGGGGATGCAGGCTCTGGGGTGGGGCTGGGGATGAGGGGTTTGAGGTGCAGGAGGATGCTCCAGGCTGGGACCAAGTGGGTCGGAGGGCAGGGAGGGGGATCAGGGCTGGGGCAGGGGGTTGTGGGGCTGGGGAGTGGGTAGTGTCTCAGGGATGCAGGCTCAAGCAGCTCCCGGAAGCAGCAGCATGTCCCCCCTCTCCGGCTCCTACACGGAAGCACGGCCAGGTGGTTCTGCTGTGTGCTGCCCCGTCCACAAGCGCTGCCCCGTCCGCAAGTGCCATTGGCCGTGGTTCCTGGACAACGGCAGCTGCGGGGGTGGCGCTTGGGGTGGGGGCAGCGGGCAGAGTGCCTGGGTGCCTCTATGCATAGGAGCTGGAGGGGGAACATGCCGCTGCTTCCGAGAGCCACGCAGAGTGGCCCCCAACCCTGCTCCCCGGCTGGAGCGCCGGATCAGTGCAAGCCCCAGACCCAACTCCCCAGTGGGAGCTCGAGGGCCGGATTAAAACGGTTGGCAGGCCAGATGCAGCCATAGTTTGCCCACCCCTAGCCTAGAGGGTCCTGTTCAGGTCTTAATGTGCAGACCTGCTGTATTTACTAGTCACAGTTTTCAGTGCTAATATGGAAATGTGGTAAAGAAACCTAAAGCAACTTTTCCAGTGACACAAAGGATGGAAATTCATTACTATTTTAAGAACAGGTGACACAAACACCTTCAGGGATGATCTACGAATATTTGATCCCACCTCAGTGTGGGAGGTGTACTAGATGGCATCATGAGGTCTCTTCCAGCCCAATGTTTCTATGTCTATGAAGTTTTGAGCAGCAAAAGTGAATCTTTTAAGAGAAAGAAATTACCCAGTATAATCTTTCAATCATCAATCCGTATCTTTTGGCCCAGAACAATCTCAAACCAAGATCTATTGACACAGTGCAGTCAAGAGGATCTGAGCACCATTATTGCCAGGAGGCGTTGGAGATGGATTGGGCATGTGCTTCAGATGGAAACTGATTCCATCACCAGAGTAGCAATAAGATGGACACCTGAAGGCAAACAAAAACGCCTGAAAACAACATGGCAAAGAGCTGTGGAAGCTGAGCTACAGGAGTAGAGGAGCTTCATCACTGCCCTAAATGCCAGAGGCATAATAGGAACATGATGATGATGATGATGATCCTTCAATCATAGCTGTAAGAATTGAGAGCACTTTTGCTGGGCTAGCAGCAGCGAGACTGACAGCAAGTGCTGAGAAGAATGTGAGAAATACACACAAATATTAAGAAGATTATTGCCCTAATGCAGGGGTTCTCAATCTTTTTCTTTCCTACACCCCCCCCCCCCCCCGTTTCCCTCCCCCCTATAAACTCCACAGCCTGCTTGTTCCACAACTGTTTTTTCTGCATATAAAAGCCAGGACAAATGCTAGGAGGGTAACAAGCAGGACAACTGCCCCAAGGCCCCACAGGGGGTCCCATGAACCTAAGCTGCTCAGGCTTCAGCTTTAGCCCTGGGTGGCAGGGCTTGGGCTTCATCCCCATTAGGTCGTGCTTTGGTTTTCTGCCCTGGGACCCAGCAAGTCTCATGCCAGCCCTACTTGGCAGACCCCCTGCCCTGAATTCTGCTCAGGGGGTCCCGGACCCCTGGTTGAGCCCCACTGCCCTAATGCACTGCACAATCCAAAAAGGCTGCTGTTGCTGCCTCCATGAGTTTGCAGCCTACCGGGGATGCACATGACACTCCACCCTGTGCCGTATTTCTCTTTACAAGAGGACCAAGAAGCGTCATTTACCTTTCCAGCTAAGTTTGATGTTCCATTCGTAGAAAAAAATCAGTTTTCCTTTCCGGCTGTTGCAGGAGGCTTCGCCTTCCACTTGCTTCAGGTCGCTTATTTCACAGCTGCCCGCCTCGTTGCCCACCGCGATCCCCACCAGCAGCTCCTCCAGTTTGCTTCTCGACCAGCTGGTCGCGTCCCGCTCCGTCCTGCGGCAGAGGGCGGAGAGAGGGGGGGTGTGGCGCGAGCATCCCGGGCTGTGCCAGGCGCTGTGCTCAGCCCCGTGCCGCCGCCGGACCGAGCCGCCCGGGGCAAGCCCCGCTGCTCCGCTTGCTGCCAACCGAGCGTGGCCCGGGGCTGCCGGGAGCCTCTGCACGGAGCCGGCAGCAAACCCCGCACCCAGCGGCAGCCTCGGCCCGGCCGCTCCCGATGTCCGGGCAGCCCCAGCCGCTGCAGGGACGGGCGAGAAGCCGCCGCGCAGCGGGACCCCGCCGGGCAGCCGCAGGCCCCTTCCCCGCCCGCTCACCAGTGCCAGTTGTTCACGTTGGTGGCGTCCGCTCGCTCCTCCACGATCCAGCGCGGGTCCCCCTGGCCCCACTTGGCCATGGCGCTGCCGTCTGCCCGCCGCCGCCGCTACCCCGGCCCGGCCCCGCCTCCCCTCTCCTCCGCCCGGCCTCTTCCGGCGCCGAGACCGAGCGAGAAGGTGCCAGAACCGTCCCCGGGGCCTCAGAGCCGCCGCCGCCACCTGCTCGTCCCTTGAGGGCGGCCCTGAACGCCCCCCCCCCCCGCGGGCTGCCCCGCCGCTGGCGCCTTTGGGTGTGTTTGGGTGGGGGTGGGCACCGGTGCGGCACGTGTGTAAGGTGTGCGGCCAGCGCGTGAGAGGAACCGGCACCGGCACGAGAGCGGCTCTGAGGGGGGGAAACCTTACACAGGCTGAAGGGGTCGCCCAGTGGCTTGAGCATTGGCCTGCTAACCCCAGCGTTGTGAGCTCAATCCTTGAGGCGGCCATTTGGGGCAAAAATCTGTGTGGGGATTGGTCCTGCTTTGAGCAGGGGGTTGGACTAGATGATCTCCTGAGGTCCCTTCCAACCCTGATAGTCTATGAATGGAAACCCTTGGGACAGATCAGCCCCGCCTGAAGGGTAGGAAAAACCTAGGAACGTTGCAGACTTTATGGATCTGTAGCGGGGTGGTCACCTGTGGGGGTTAAAGGGGCTGGCTCTGAAGGGGTTAAAACAACTCCAGGAAGAGAAAAGGCTGGGCTGACTGGGGAGGCAGCCACAGCTGGCCCTATAAAAGGGCTGCCAGCCAGGAGCTCAGGCAGACTCTTTTTCTAGCTGTGGAGAGAGATGGTTCTTGGCAGCTCAGCAAGGTCCCTAGAGTGGAGCAGGGCTGGGGAAAGGCCAGAAGAGCTGGGGAGCTCCAGCCCTGGAAAACCCCCAGGCCGCAGGCCTTGCTAAAGGGTGCTGGGGTTGCAGAGGTGCAACCCAGGGTAGGCAAAGGCAGCGGGTTCAAATCCCCCTTGCCGATGATGAGTGGTTTACAGAGTGCAGTCTGCCTCAGTGAGCAGGGGCTAGATGGTGACTGGCAGTAGCCACCGAGGCAAGGGTGGGAGAGAGGATTGGGGGTTCCCCTGTGTGGGGAGACCCAGAGAGGGGGGGTACTGCCAGGGGGCAGCCCCCAAGGTAAAGGGGCACCAGGGTCCAGGAGGGACATGGGGGCTTGAGGCATGTGGGATACCGGCCAACAGAGGGCACTCCAATACTGGAAAAGCTAATTCCCTGGATGACCATTGGGAGGTGCCACACCAGTGACTCGCTATGTCCCTTCAGAGAGGATTCTTGGAGATAAGGGTGCTGAGGGATCACTGAGAAAGGGACCCTAGGCGTACTCCAACTCTGCAGACACAAAACTCCCTCCCTCCACATTTTTCCTGAAGGTCAACATGATGCATTGACTTCCATTCTCCCTACAGCTACATTTGAGATCCAAGCAAGTTAGTACAGACTGCTTTGAGTCGTAGCAAGTCCTGCTCAGATTCTGGCACCTTGCAGGAAATGGTGACTTGGGCTGTGGCCAGTGCCCACACTGCCCTTCCTAAACCCCTGCCCCTCCAATGCCACAGAGAATAGGTGCTGGAACTAGGGATGTGGGGGGTGCTGCAGCACCCCCTGACTTTAAAAGTGGTTACCATTACATACAGGGTTTACAGTTTGGTTCAATGGCTCTCAGCACCCCCACTATACAAATTGTTCCAGCACCCCTGCCACAGACAGACATTTCAGAGTCCAGGAGAGAGCTGCATGGAAGGGTGGAAACTGTTCTTCTGCAAGCGGAGTGGTCCACTATTAGAGGGCACACAGGAGAGGATGCACTAGGCCAGGGGTCCCCAACGTGGTGTCTGTGGGTGCCATGGCGGCCGCCAGGGCATCTAAATGCGCCCATGTACGGGCCGGCGGACGAGCATCCACCGAAATGCTGCTGACAAGGTGCATCATCCAGAGGCGTCGGTATTTTGGTGGCAACACCTCTGGATGACACTGCTTGTGGGCAGCATTTCAGCATCGACACCTATTGACATTGTCGCTTGTCGGCGGAATTTTGGCGGATGCTCATCTGCCGCCATGGTCCTCCGTGGTTCGTCGTCTGGCATCTACCAGACGAAAAAGGTTGGGGACCACTGCACTAGGCCAACGGTCTTGTCTGTTCTGTAGACATAAAATTTCCCTTTGCACTTTTCATAAGAGTAGAGGGTTTGGTGCCTCACTCAATGCTAGCTGTTTCCTTTCCTAACTTAGATGGGGCTCGATTTTAATGCGTAATCCTTAGGGATGAACGGTGCTATATACATATAATATCTAATCCAATGATTTTGAGAACTGTTATGATAAGGGCAGTGTTTATTTGTTGTACAAGTGTCACAGCAAAAGGATATAAAATGATTTGATAGTAGGAGACAATGTTTTTCTTTAAATTATGAAAAGTTATCACAGAGGATGTTTTCCTATCATGTCTTAAATAGCACAAAAAAATCACATTTTAAAATATTGCTCTGAGGAAAATAAGTTTGAAATATAATCATACACACTTATTTTGCTAAGCACTTCCTTGATTTTCAGAAGCTACAATGTCTCCTTAATGTAGTACTTATTTACTTCCCAGTCAATATCTTACAGCATATACAAATAGGAACCAAAATCTGGACAATGTTCCCGTTTTTATTAGAACAACAAAATACTTTAAATGACTCTAAGAGCAAGGATTGTGATTCTCATAAGGCAGAGATATGAGCTCCTTCGTCCTCCCTCTCTTTCAGTGCTGCCAAAATGTCAAGATCAGGGTCATTTTGTTCAGTCTCTGGCTCCAAAATAATTGCCACTTCTGAAAACCTTACTCCTTTCAGTTCTTTCCCATTATTACGCATTGTTGGATCAGGTGATCCATCATTGGTTTCTGTCAGAAAGCAAGTCTGCAAGAAATTATAATGAATAATACAAATGAGACAAAATGTTATGAATTAGACAAATTCTAAACAGGCAAAATCTCAAGTACACTGGAAATATGCAGAGTGTGCATATTTTTGTAATGGTGAAGGTTGCTGGACTAGCAGTAAATGACATGCCTTTTGGTACATACTGTAGATATAAATGACTCCTAGTCCTTTACTGGACCCAGTCTTCATTCTTTCATTTTTCAATTCAAATTACCTGATTGGTAACAGCTTCTGTAGTGAGCTGAGGAGCTACATTATTAGGCTCAGTGGTCTCTTTGAGTGCTACATTTTCTTCGTGTTCATTTTTAACATCTAATAGTAGAATGTCAGGGTCATCACATTTTTGTTTCTCTACTAATATTTCCTTCTCATCATTGTTTTTATTGATATTTTCCATATCTTTAACCTCCATCACTTGGGCACCTCTGAAAGAGAGTAAGATAATGTATGAGGCCCTGATCCTGCAAATACTCGTGCATGAAAACCTGACTCTGTTGAAGTAAATGGCAAAACTTGCATTGACGTTAAAGTATTTCACCCAAGTTGTGAACTTTATCTATGTGAGTAGTTTCATTGGAGGCATATACATTCCTGACTCTTTTAGGGCCGAATAGAGGTCAATATGGCTTGTCAAAGAGCACATGAAGTCTTGCCCATAGTACATACTATTTGCTTTAAAAGATACCAACTTCGGTAATACTTTAAGAACTTTTATCTTTTATTACAGCAACAGTTCATTGGAAATCAACCAGTACAGCTAATCATAGATGAAAGAAAACCTTGTATGATCTGAACAATTAAGCCAGGGGTCGGCAACCTTTCAGAAGTGGTGCGCCGAGTCTTCATTTATTCACTCAGATTTAAGGTTTCGTGTGCCAGTAATACATTTTAACATTTTTAGAAGGTCTCTTTCTATAAGTCTATAATGTATAACTAAACTATTGTTGTCTGTAAAGTAAATAAGGTTTTTAAAATGTTTAAGAAGCTTCATTTAAAATTAAATTAAAATGCAGAGCCCCCCCTCCCCCGGATCGCTGGCCAGGACCCGGACAGTGTGAGTGACACTGAAAATCAGCTCGCCTGCTGCCTTCGGCACACGTGCTATAGGTTGCCTACCCCTGAATTAAGCCATCACACATTTCAGTATGCTAATTTGTACAAGCTGTGGCATATCTTCACAATTATACTTACTTGTCATCTTGTTTTCTTAAAATTTGTGGACTTGCATCACTGTCAGTTGCATAAGGATTTCCTATATTTCTGTTAATTTCATTGTGTTCATTGACTAAGATTTGTAGTTTAGCATTTCTGAAAATGACAAATACACAACATGCAAATGGTTCCCTATTTTTGTGAATTGGCCTTGCAGTATTTCTAAACATTTACAATACAAATATCAGAGGGGTAGCCGTGTTAGTCTGGATCTGTAAAAAGCGACAAACACCCACTTCGTCGGATGCCTGTATTCACCCACAAAAGCTTATGCTCCAATACATCTGTTAGTCTATAAGGTGCCACAGGACTCTTTGTCACTTTTTACAAAACAAATAATAATTTAAGTGAGCACATATTTGAGCCACATTAATTCCTGAGGTAACTGTATCCACTTAAATAGAATTATCCCAGGGATTACTTTGGCCCATTATTTTCTGTTTCACTGAAAAAAATATTAAGTTCAGTTACACGCTGCTAATTATGATTAAAAAGACACTGTCAACTTAAAATCTAGTCAGTTTAAAAAAGGCATGATCCTGCTGTCTTTGAAGTCAATGGCAGAATTCCCAATGTCTTCAGTGGTGCAGGATCAGGGGATAGTGAGTGAAGAGTATTATAATGTACAACATCTGTGTTCCCCTCCCATTATCTCTGACCTTGCAACCATATTTTCCTATTAAAAAAAAAATCTCTGTCCACGGATGCCTTGTCACAAAACAAAAGACGAAACTGGCTATAGAGGTTGTCTGTACACAAAGTGCTGTCAAATGTAAATAGTAACAAAGTGAAAAAATAGAGAAAAATAGTTCTTGGCTCTAATCTTTCATTTACAGCAAATTTTAGGTGATACTTCTCACATCAGTAATTTTCCTGACGGAACTGTGATTTTCAAGTTGACACTGTGCCTTTAAAGTTGAATTCTTAGTAAGGATTGTAATCAAAATCTACATTGTTAATCTAAATAAAATATTTATTTATACCTTTTTCTAGTAACAAATGTGTATGTCACAAAGGCTATAAGAATGCAGCCCAGCAGAATACTTAGAATTATGGTTGCTATAAGTTCAGAGGGCATTGAGTCAACAGGTGTCTCTTCTACTGCAACAGAAACAGAAGTTCCAAATATTTTCTCCAGTTCAGTTTGAATGGCCATCTCTTGTTCCTTAAATTTTCTAAAAACAGACAAGTAAAAACATTTGCATCAATTTATTTAACAAAAGGCCTTCACTTTGGTTTATAAAGCAGTGAAGAAAAGACTAAAACTAGAGAAGATTGGTGCTGTCCCGTGGTATACTGGAACACAGCATGCTTCCCCACACAGGATTCACATCATCACCAGTATTGTACTCTGAGAATCTGTGCCAGCAGCTTCAATTAATTCAGGCAGCAGGTGTTGACATGCTCTAAGGGGATGCAAAGTTTAGAATGGGGAGCTTAAAGGATGATCCTGCAATGAGATGAGACCAGATGGATTTCTATGCGCATGTAGAGCTTCAGTGAAGCCAACAGAGCTCTGCACAGGCACAAGGGTGCACTTGGGTGGAGTTCATTGTAGGATTGTGGCCTGGATAGGTATTGTGGGGGCACCACCACCATTTATGAGTCTAGTAACACCTAAGAAGTGAATCACAGGTGTTATATTATGTTATGTCTGAACTGCTATGAGTAAAACTCAAAAGATTCAGCGGTTCAATTTGATTTAAGCAGCTAAAACAGCTGTAGGACAGATTCAAAGACAGTGTAAACAGGCAAAGTCCATTGAGCTCAGTGGAGTTCACCGGCTTATGCCAGGGCTGAATTCAGTCCCATACCTCAATGGTAAAGTCCTACGGAACAGAACAGAGATTTATTACTCGTCTATATAATTTTTAACCAACCTGTTAAATGCTATTGTAGGGATCTAATTCTCATTTAAATCCAGAGTTGTTTAGAATAGTTCCTATAGACACTATTTAATTTCTGTAGAATGCTCTTGATTTTGTCCCTCCCTTTTGAATTCTGTAGGATGTTTCCATAAGAGTTGCTTTACCTGAACCATATCCAAACTTCCTGAACCTCCCGGAATCTGTAAAACTGGGCTGGAAATCTCCCCAGAATAGTGTCCGTATGGTATTTTAACACTTTCAAGTCCCAGCAGGAACTGCTTACAGGAAAATAGCTTTTTGAGAATTAACTGAACTTTTTGAAACTCAGAAGTGGTTCAGTTTGAGTTTTGAGGGACATCTCAGAGCAGTTCTTACTTGATCTGAACCAGTTCATTCATCCCTAATCAAGATGTAAATATTTTAAAGGAAACAAAATCCAGCTTTGTAACTCACAATGATACACTCTGCACTGTATCATACAGACCTTTTTACATGCTCTGCAGGTATTGCTTGGGCTGCCTGATCAACAGCAACAATCTTTACATGGGTTACATCTGTGCTTTCTCTTATTCTTCTGTCAACAGTATTAGATAACACATCAATGATGTAAACAGTCCATTCGAGCTTTCCTTCTAGAACCCTGCCACCAGATTTAGATAAACAATTTTAATTGACTGGGGAACAACAAATTATTTTTATCTAGAAATGACAAAAAGTAATCAATGTTATACAACAATAACATTTAATATATTATTATGCACTTATTTGCCATTTTCATCTAAGGATCTCAAAACACAATAGTGGCTCACGTTTATTATCATTCCCTGTTTTATAGATAGGAAAATGGATGCACAGAAGTTAAGTGACTTGCCCAAGGTCACACAGTAGGTCAGTATCAGAGGGTACATCTGGTTTGGGGCGGGAACCCCTTGCAGCAGCTGAGTCAAACTGACTCAAGTTTGCGGGGCTTGCACTACAGGCTACAAATAGCCGTATAAATGTTCCTACTTGGGCTGGAGCCTGGGCTCTGAGACCCATTCCTCTCTCCAGGTTTCAGAGCCTGGGCTCCAGCCTGAGTGGGAATGTATATATTGCTATTTTTAGCCCCATAGAGCAATCTTAAGTTAGACTCACTGCTGTGTTTTTTTTCCTTCTTCAGTGTAGACGTACAAAGAGTCAGTTAGAGAACCCAGGTTTCCCAACTCTGAGTCCTCTGCTCTGAACACTAGGCTAAGCTACTTCCCATTACTGTTTCATATGAAACCTGGAAACTCTTAGATATGTTAGCATAAATGAGCTAAAAAAGAAAACTTTAAAATGTATCTTGAAATAAATTCTCTTGCTTGCCGTTCACAACCAATACTACTTAGCACAAGGAACATTGTGTCATGCTTTCCCAAATGAATATTGATTTGATTCCTGAAAGCATTGCTATATATATTGCAAATTCATATCTATCACATGTGAACTATTATTATGACCACTTAAAGGTGAAATGCAAGGGGGAAAACCTATTTTCCTTGGGCCCTTTATTGTTCTGATTTCACTGGAATATAGACAATTTCATATTGGATCAGACCAATGGTAATCCATAATCCAGTATCCTGTCTGTGACAGTGGCCAGCAGCACCTGCTTTGGAGGAACAGGGGTGGCAGAACTAGGGGACCCAGGAGGATTAATGACCCGGCAGTAGAAATATTGCAGGGGTTGACATATGTTTCTGCCTGCCCCCACCCCGCAATGTTTGCCACACATACAACATCTCACAGAGGCAAGAGCAGGACCCAGCTATGTTTCTGACCCTGCACATATACGGGAGAGGGAAAGAAGAGGGGAAGTGTAGTCTGTAACCTATCATTTAAATCAGCTTCTGTACCAGAAGACTGGAGGATAGTTAATATGATCCCAATTTTTAAAAAGGGTTCCAGAGGTGATCCCAGCAATTACAGGCCTGTCAGCCTGACTTCAGTACCAGGCAAACTTGTTGAAACTATAATAAAGAACAATATTGTGAGACATACAGATGAGCATACTTTGTTGAGGAAGAGTAAACATGGTTTTAGTAAAGGGAAATCATGCCTCACCAATCTACTAGAATTCTTTGAGGGGATCAACAAGCATGTGGACAAGGGGGATCCAGTGGATATAGTGTACTTAGATTTTCAGAAAACCTTTGACAAGGTCCCTCACCAAAGGCTCTTACGCAAAGTAAGCTGCCACGGGATAAGAGGGAAGGTGCTCTCATGGATTGGTAACTGGTTAAAAGATAGGAAACAAAGGGTAGATATAAATGGTCAGTTTTCAGAACGGAGAGAGGTAAATAGTGGTGTCCCCCAGGGGTCTGTTCCGGGACCAGTCCTGTTCAACATATTCATAAATGATCTGGAAAGAGGGGTAAACAGTGAGGTGGCAAAATTACTAAAGACAGTTAAGACCCAGGCAGACTGCAAAGAGCTACAAAAGGATCTCTCAAAACTGGGTGACTGGGCAACAAAATGGAAGATGAAATTAAATGTTGATAAATGGAAAGTAATGCACATTGGATAGCATAATCCCAACTATACATAAAAAATGATGGGGTCTAAATTAGCTGTTACCATTCAAGAAAGAGATCTGGGAGTGGCACTATATGTGAAAGAATCAAATGAAGTAAAAATCTTAAATGAATCCACATGTTCCATAGAATCTCTATGGATAGTAATTCCGTGCTCTAATAAGATTATAACAGTAGGGATCTATATCGACCACCTGACCAGGACGATGATAGTAACTATGAAATGCTAAGGGAGATTACAGAGGCTATCAAAATAAAGAATTCAATAATAGTGGGGGATTTCAATTATTCCCATATTGACTGGGTACATGTCACCTCAGGATGAAATGCAGAGACAAAATTTCTCGGTACTTTAAATGACTGCTTGTTGGAGCAGCTGGTACAGGAACCCATAAGGGGAGAAGCAATTCTCGATTTAGTCCTGAGTGGAGCGAAGGATCTAGTCCAAGACGTAACTATAACAGGACCACTTGGAAATAGTGACCATAATATAATAACATTTTACATTCCTGTGGTGGGAAGAACACCTCAGCAGCCCAACATGGTAGCATTTAATTTTAGAAAGGGGAACTATGCAAAAATGAGGAGGTTAGTTAAACAGAAAGTAAAAGGTACAGTGACTAGAGTGAAATACCTGCAAACTGCATGGACACTTTTCAGAGACACCATAATAGAGGCCCAACTTAAATGTATATCCCAAAATAAAAAACACAGTAAAAGAACTAAAAAAAGAGCCACCGTGGCTTAACAACCATGTAAAAGAAGCAGTGAGAGATAAAAAGGAATCTTTTAAAAAGTAGAAGTCAAATCCTAGTGAGGTAAATAGAAAGGAGCATAAACACTGCCAGATTAAGTATAAAAATGTAATAAGAAAAGCCAAAAAGGAGTTTGAAGAACAGCTAGCCAAAAAATCAAAAGGTAATAAAATGTTTTTAAGTACATCAGAAGCAACCAATTTAGCAACTGCCCGCTAAACAACCAGTGCGGCCCCTGGGTGATCGAGATAGAAAAGGAGCACTTAAAGACGATAAAGTAATTGTGGAGAAACTAAATGAATTCTTTGCTTCAGTCTTCATGGCTGAGGATATTATGGAGATTCCCAAAGCGGAGCCATTCTTTGTAGGTGACAAATCTGAGGAATTGTCACAGATTGAAGTGTCATTAGAGGAGGTTTTGGAATTAATTGATAAACTTAACAGTAACAAGTCACCGGGACCAGATGGCATTCACCCAAGAGTTCTGAAAGAACTCAAATGTGAAGTTGCGGAACTATTAACTACGGTTTGTAACCTGTCCTTTAAATGAGCTTCTATACCCAATGACTGGAAGATAGCTAATATAACACCAATATTTAAAAAGGGCTCTAGAGGTGATCCTGGCTATTACAGACCGGTAAACCCAACGTCACTACTGGGCAAATTAGTTGTAACAATAGTAAAGAATAAAATTGTCATACACACAGAAGAACATAAATTATTGAGCAAAAGTCAACACGGTTTCTGTAAAGGGAAATCATGTCTTATTAATCTATTAGAGTTGTTTGAAGGGGTCAACAAACATGTGGACAAGGGGGATCCAGTGGACAGTGTACTTAGATTCCAGAAAGCCTTTGACAAAGTCCCTCACCAAAGGATCTTACGTAAATTAACTTCTCATGGGATAAGAGGGAAAATCCTTTCATGGATTGAGAACTGGTTAAAAGACAGGGAACAAAGGATAGGAATTAATGGTAAATTTTCAGAATTGAGAGGGTAACTAGTGGTGTTCCCCAAGGGTCAGTTTTAGGACCAATCTTATTCAACTTATTCATAAATGATCTGGAGAAAGGGGTAAACAGTGAGGTGGCAAAGTTTGCAGATGATATTAAACTGCTCAAGATAGTTAAGACCAAACCAGACTGTGAAGAACTTCAAAAAGATCTCACAAAACTAAGTGATTGGGCAACAAAATGGCAAATGAAATTTAATGTGGATAAATGTAAAGTAATGCACATTGGAAAAAATAACCCCAGCTATACATACAATATGATGGGGGCTAATTTAGCTACAACTAATCAGGAAATAGATCTTGGAGTCATTGTGGATAGTTCTTTGAAGACGCCCACGCAGTGTGCAGCGGCAGTCAAAAAAAGCAAACAGGATGTTAGGAATCATTAAAAAAAGGGATAGAAAATAAGATGGAGAATCTTATTGCCTTTATATAAATCCATGGTACACCCACATCTTGAATACTGCATACAGATGTGGTCTCCTCATCTCAAAAAAGATATACTGACATTGGAAAAGGTTCAGAGAAGAGCAACTAAAATGATTAGGGGTTTGGAAAGGGTCCCATATGAGGAGAGATTAAAGAGGCTAGGACTTTTCAGCTTGGGAAAGAGGAGACTAAGGGGGGATATGATAGAGGTATATAAAATCATGAGTGATGTGGAGAAAGTGAATAAGGAAAAGTTATTTACTTGTTCCCATAATATAAAAACTAGGGGCCACCAAATGAAATTAATGGGCACCAGGTTTAAAACTAATAAAAGGAAGTTCTTCTTCACACAGTGCACAGTCAACCTGTGGAACTCCTTGCCTGAGGAGATTGTGAAGGCTAGGACTATAACAGGGTTTAAAAGAGAACTAGATAAATTCATGGAGATTAAGTCCATTAATGGCTATTAGCCAGGATGGGTAAGGAACAGGATCCCTAGCGTCTGTTTGTCAGAGGGTGGAGATGGATGGCAGGAGAGAGATCACTTGATCATTACCTGTTAGGTTCACTCCCTCTGGGGCACCTGGCATTGGCCACTGTCGGAAGACAGGATACTGGGCTGGATGGACCTTTGGTCTGACCTAGTATGGCCGTTCTTATGTTCTTATTTTCTTATGAGTCATTGTGGATAGTTCTCTGAAAACATCCACTCAATGTGCAGCAGCAGTCAAAAAGTGAACAAAATGCTGGGAATAATTTAGAAAGGGATAGATAATAGGACAGAAAATATCATGTTGCCTCTCTATCAATCGATAGTACAGCCACATCTTGAAAACTGTGTGCAGATGTGGTAGCCCCATCTCAAAAAAGATATATTGGAATTGGAAAAGGTTCAGAAAAGGGCAACAAAAATTATTAGGTGAATGGAACGGCTTCTGTATGAGGAGAGATTAATAAGACTGGGACTTTTCAGCTTGGAAAACAGATGGCTAAGGGGAGATATGATTGAGGTCTAAAATCATGACTGGTGTAGAGAAAGTAGATAAGGAAGTGTTGTTTACTACTACTTATAACACAAGAACTAGGTGTCACCAAATGAAATTAATAGGCAGCAGGTTTAAAACAAACGAAAGGATGTATTTCTTCACACAATGCACAGTCAACCTGTGGAACTTCTTGCCAGTGGATGTTGTGAAGGCCAAGACCATAACAGGGTCCAAAAAAGAACTAGATAAATTCATGGAGGATAGGTCCATCAATAGCTATTAGCTAGGATGGGCAGGAATGGTTTCCCTAGGCTCTGTTTGCCAGAAGCTGGGAAACGAGTGACAGGGGATGGATCACTTGATGATTCCCTGTTCTGTTCATTCCCTCTGGGGCACCTGGCATAGGACACTGTCGGAAGACAGCATATGGGGCTAGATAGACCTTTGGTCTGACCCAGTAGAGCCATTCTTATATTCTTATACGTGGAGGCGAGAGTGGGACCTGGCCAGAGCGGTGCATGGGATCAGGCTGGTCGCCGAGACAGTTGTGGATGACCGTATGGGCCAATGGGGTCTGTGCCAAAGGGCCTCAGCCAATTTGGGGGCCCCCACATGATCACCAGCACTCTGGCACCACCCCCTGATCCTCCTCTCCCCCAGTCCCTTGGCCCTGCTCTTCCTCTTCCCACTGAGGCCATGTCCCCAGCCAGGCTGAAAGACAGAGCTGTGGGAGGGAGATGTATCCCCCGCACCCTTCCCCATGTGGAGGTAGGCAAGCCACTTGCTCAAGCCCAGCGCGCAGCTGGCCTGAACCCGAGCCCCCTGTCACGGAGTGTGGGGGGAGACAAGGCCCTACACCCCTGGCTTCCTGCGATTCACCATGACTCTCAGCCAGCCAGTAAAACAAGGTTTATTTAGACAACAGGAACACAGTCCAAGACAGGTCTTGCAGGTACAGACAACAGGACCCCCTCAGTTAGGTCCATCTTTGGGGGCAGGGGAAGGCCAGAGCCCTGTTGGGAGGCCAGAGCCCATCTGGGCTCCCCTCCATTTTCCCAGCCAGCTCCAAACTGAAACTCCCTCCAGCCGTCTCACTCAGCCTTTCCCGGGCCCCTCCTCCAGCCTTTGTCCAGTTTCCCGGGCAGAGGTGTCACCTGGCTTCCAACCCCCGTCCTGGTTCTCATGTTACGTGCTCAGGTATCCTCTCTCAAGGAAAGTCTCCCATCCCCCAATGCAGACAGTCCCAGCAAAACTCCCCTGCAACCTTGCGAGGTCAATACTCCCCACTCAGTATTCAAAGAACACATAAGAACATTCCCACTTTGTCTCACCCCCTCTCCCTCCCCCCTCCACGCCTGCTCTCCTGCACAAAGCTGGCCTGAGCCCCCTCTCCCTTCCTCACCCCCACTCCCCTGCATGGAGCTGGCCCCAGTTTCTACCTTGCCCCGTGCAGAGCTGGCCCAAGCTGCTTGCCCAAGTTCCCCTTCTCCCCCATGCAGGGCTGGCCTGAACCCCGTCACTCACACACACACCCCGAGCCCCTTTTTGGCAAAACTTGGCATTTGTCCCGTTTACTCTTGCCAACTGGTGATCAGTTGGCAAGAGCAAATAGGACAAATGCCCAGTTTTGCCAAAAAAGTTGGGATGTCCGGGGCCAAAATGGGACGTATGGTCACCCTAGGCTGGGGTCCCCAAACATTTTCAGTTGTGCCCCCCCTTTTATCCAGTCCATGCCCCCCTGGGAGCCGGGGCCAGAGAAAGGAGTGGGACCCAGAAGCTGTGGTGGGGCCAGAGGCCGCAGTTGGGAGCAGAACCAGAGGTGTGGCTGGAGCTGTGGATGGGAGCAGAGCCATGGCTGAGGCTGGGGGCAGGGCTGTGGTGGGGCCAGAGCAGAGCTCGGGGCACAGCAGGGCTGGGTGGTTCTCCCTGCCCACCCCCTGGGGGGGCTGACCAGGCCCTGCTGAGTCCCCCCGAGCATTCCTCCATGCCCCCCTATGGCGGTGCACCCCATAGTTTGAGGACCACTGCCTGAGGCTGTGATAAGAGCCACTCAGGGAGCTTGGGTAGCTATGGGGAGCCTTGGGCCCTCCACCTGCCCTTGGTGGGGGGACTAGGATGCCCAAGAGCAGATCCTGGCTTGTGTCCCTGCCCCCCAGGGTCTGCTCAGGGTCTGCCCAGAACAGGTAGAGGGTCCAGGGCTCCCCATAGCGGCCTGGGCTCCTTTGGCAACTCTTACCACAGCATGGCTTCTGGCCAGGCTAGGGGACATGGCCTGAGGGAAGGGGAGGAGCAGAGGGCAGGACCCCATGGCAGGGGAGGATGTTCTTTGTATCTAAGGCTCCAATAAATCTTAATCCGCCTCTAGCAAGGGAGAATGTAGGAACAGCTCTCCTCTCTACCTATCTTCTTTTTACTCAGCCAGGAGACACCTCCCCAGCTCCCTGCCCCCTCAGCCAAGTCTCATTAGCTCCCCCTTCTTATCCCTCCACTCCCCTCCCTGCCCCATGATTCACAGTGCATTTCTATTCCCCCTTTCACCCCCCCCCCCCCGCAGAGAAGTGCAAGATTCTGCAGTTAACAATTATGGGATAACCCTTCCCCCAAGGAATGTTTTCGCCCAACCCCTAAGAGTTGGAGGTTGGTGAAATCCCTAAGTTTAATTCTCCTGTGATGTCATCATTCCCTTGAATCTTCATTCCTCCTAAAGATCCTGCAGCAAGAGCAGGGAAATCAAGGCCTGATATTCATAATGCAAAATATAAATATTTGAAAAATAAAACAAAAATATTTGGAGTCTTCGTAAACAAGCAAAAAAAGGCAGAACATACAGGTCTTTAAGGCTAGAAATAGCACCAGAGCTGCAGACTAGCTCTACTAGCCACTTATGTTTTGAACCCACCAAGGCTAGATGTAATTACATCATAACTGTGCTATATTTCAGAGACAATGGGCCATCCACACGTTAACTAATTCCCTGGTGCCCTGTGGGCAATTGACCCCCACATGAAGACAGAATTTGCTGCTGCTGCTGACCTTCAAGAGATTTTCTTTTTGTGGGGAAGCTTCAGTTTGTGGCTTCATTTCTTGGAAGCCAAGCCAAAGAATGAGGAGTTGAATCAGTGCATGCCACGACCATGCCCACTTTCCTGGCCAAGGCTGCCCACCATTGGGATGACTGACCTTTTAGGACACCCTATCTACCTCTGCAACCTTCTCCAGCTCAAGCACATTTCCCATCATCGGGGCCATCCACCCGCCAGAGCAGGACAGGGCTAGTTTGCAGGATGATTTTTATTTCTTCAGGGAAAAGGAAGGTCAATATGTGAGTACAAATTTCAGAATATTAGCTACACCCATGATATGACTTCAACCCACAGAACTGAACAAACCTCAAATCATTTAACTGATGACACTATCTCAGACATAAGGCAACCCAGCAAAGTCAGAGCTATCAGACGACTTTGTCACCATCTTGGCTACTTGCTTTTCTGTTTATAAAAAGTGGAAATGGCTGACTTGATCATTTTTCCCTAATCCCCCTCCTTACCCTGAGAGACTTCTTTCTAGTCCATTGAAACCCAGTAGAATCTGTGGTCTTCCTCTCCAGCACACTAAACTCTTGGAGCCAAATCCTCAATACATGTAAATGGGCACAGCTAAATTTAAATAATTGGATCCACTCTGATTTACACCAATTGAGGACTTGGTTTCTCAATGACTCATAGCTGTATTGGCCCCCCTAAGACTGCCAGAGCCAGATCCTAAGAGGACCCTGCCTTAATCTGTCCCTGAGCATTATATCAGAATAAACTATATAGTTCCATAAATACCTTTTTAATTCAGGAATGTTTCTTTCAACAATATTGATCTTCTGACTAAGGACAAGTACCACAATGTTATCATTGGAACTGGGATCAATGGTTACCTATAAAATAATAAATGAATCACAGTAAATCTATGTTTCATGTTTCCTACCCACATTTATAACTTTTTTTATTCTCAAGACTGGCTTGTAGAAAACACTTCTGAGGGTTGGGATAAAAATGAGAAGACATCAAGTACACATAGGACTTTTCCTCTACATTAGTTTAGTGGAACTGAGAAGTTAAGATGATTTTACAGGTAACTCCAAAAAGGTTTAAGAACCTACTAAATTATGTCTGAAGAAACATGGAATTATGCTATGCCTATGGATAATATATAGAAGAAAAAACAGGCAGATACAAGATAAAACTAAAATCTCTTCCATCTGGTATTCCCTATCCATGCATGCAAATTTACAGACAGACTTCCAAAATTAGGTCTGAGCAAATATTTTTTTGCACATAATTTATTTGTGCAACCAGGCAGGCATGTACAAAATCAGATATCTGCATGTGCATATGGCCAGTTCAATGTGAACTCGACATCACATGTTGTAACTTTAAATGTAAAACGAACAGGAGTACTTGTGGCACCTTAGAGACTAACAAATTTATTTGAGCATAAGCTTTCGTGGGCTATAGCCCACTTCATCGGATGCATGCAGTGGAAAATACAGTAGGAAGATATATATATATATACATACAGAGAACATGAAACAATGGGTGTTACCATACACACTCTAACAGGAGTGATCAGTTAAGGTGAGCTATTACCAGCAGGAGAGAAAAAAAAACTTTTTGTAGTGGTAATCAAAATGGTCCACTCTCGTTAGAGTGTGTATGGTAACACCCATTGTTTCAAGAGGCTCGTTCACCTGCACATCTACCAATGTGATATATGCCATCATATGCCAGCAATGTCCCTCTGCCATGTACATTGGCCAAACCGGACAGTCTCTATGTAAAAGAATAAATGGACACAAATCAGACGTCAAGAATTATAACATTCAAAAACGAGTCAGAGAACACGTCAATCTCCCTGGTCACTCGATTACAGACCTATAAGTCGCAATATTACAACAAAAAAACTTCAAAAACAGACTCCAACAAGAGACTTCTGAATTGGAATTAATTTGCAAAATGGACACCATTAAATTAGGCTTGAATAAAGACTGGGAGTGGATGGGTCATTACACAAAGTAAAACTATTTCCTCATGTTTATTCCGCCCCCCCTCACTGTTCCTTACACCTTCTTGTCAACTGCTGCAAATAGACCATTTTGATTACCACTACAAAAAGTTTTTTTTTCTCTCCCGCTGGTAATAGCTCACCTTAACTGATCACTCTTGTTAGAGTGTGTATGGGAACACTCATTGTTTCATGTTCTCTGTGTGTATATATATCTTCCTACTGTATTTTCCACTGCATGCATCTGATGAAGTGGGCTGTAGCCCACGAAAGCTTATGCTCAGATAAATGTGTTAGTCTCTAAGGTGTCACAAGTACTCCTGTTCTTTTTGCGGATACAGACTAACACGGCTGCTACTCTGAAACCTGTTTAAATGTAAAGTTGTCATTGCAGTGCTTGAGATCCGCATTGTAGGCCAATTAATCCCTGGTGCAACTCTACTGAGTCACAGCAGGGATTATTTCATTCCATATGTCTAAGGAGCTCTATGGACATACATAGATCAATTTTCATCCCAACACACAGACATAAACCATATTCTGTGCGTTGTTTCTTTTAAATAGAAGTTACAACATAGTAACCTACATGCAGCTCTCAACATATATCCTACTCTATATAGTACATCCTACAGTTTCATTGTTTAATAGTAATAATGGGATAGACTTTTTAAAGACTAACCTTAGTTGTACAAAGAGTTTTGAAATGGAAGGAAAAGAGGAATAAACCATATATATTTTCTAATCTCTTACATCGACTGTTGCTTGTGTCATGAGTCCTTTTCCTCCTTGGTCTGCAGCTTCGACTTGCAAAGGAAATGATCCAGTCTTTCCTGTCACTGACACTGTATAAATCTGCCCTGTATTTTCATCAATGTCAAATTCATTGGTTTGATGATTCACCAAACTGTACAGCAGAAACCCGTTATCTCCTGAATCTGGGTCTGTGGCCTGGATTTAGAAAAGAAAAAGCAACAGTAATCTAGTGGAGCAGTACTCAGCCTCTGGCTTTTGGACTGTAAACTGCTCGAGAGCCTATGGGTCTTTCCCCCCTTGGTATTTATAAAATCCTGGCATCCTGGGACTGGTCTGTATAATTTTTAAATGCATAGGCTGTACCTCCCTTCCATTAACACAAGTGAAAAGGAGGCAGAAACCATCAGAATCAGGTTGATGGAAGAGGGAAATAAGGTTCTCTGAAATGCATCCTAGTGAGCCCCCTGAAGATTCTACAGCTGCTAGAGTCAAGGGACCAGCACTCAGGTTGAAAGGAGCAGGGATGGTGGAGCAGCTGCATTCTGCAACATATTCCCCATTGGGACTGGTGGATAATTGAGCAGATATCAGTGGTTTGACTTGAAGAAGAGCTCTATGTAAGCTCAAACGCTTGTCTCTTTTACTGTCTTTTACCAACTGAAGTTTGTCCAATAAAAGATATTACCTCACCCTCCTTGTGTCTCAGATATCAATGGGGAAGTTACTAGTGCTCTGTGCAGCATTAACTCCCATTCCACTCAGATGCAGGGGGAGAGTCAATGGCAAAATGACTCCAGAGGGACCCACAGGACTTGGGAAGTCATAGCAGTGAATCTTCACAGGAATGCAGTTTTCCTTCCTCACAGACCTCTATATCTGAGGAGACTGGGTTTGGAGGGAGTGTCCTCTGCATTTGGCCACCTCAAGTCCCTCTCCTTAAGAAGCCTCAAAGAAATTCCCTGAGATGAACCTTGCAGAGTTTCATGGGCCCTCTGTCTCCCTCCTGAATGACTTAGCACTATTTTAATAATATGATTTCCAGAGCATTGCGAAGGGCCTGCCCACAGTGGCAATTAAACTCTGTTAGTGGGCTGGTTTATAAACCCAGTTTACTAACAGCTCCTGCTATTATTATTTAAGGGCCTCATCTTGCACCATTGAAGTCAGTGGGAGTTTTCTCACTGACTTTAGTGGCAACAGGATTGGGCCCTAAACACAGTTAACTTGGTCTGTGCAGGGTAGGCATAATGGGCCAGATTCTTGTTTACGATCCAGCCCCTTTTATGCTACTCAAGCAGTGTAAAACCGGCTGCATTCTGACTGCAACTGGCCAGCACCAGCTCTTGGATCCATGCCTACCCTCTTGGTGGGATTATGTCAATCCTCAGTTGGTGTAGTGTCCTTTAGGTACCATACACCAGTGGCATAAGTTAGAGCAGGCCCCTTAGGCTGCTCCAACTGATGCCAAGGCTGTGCAGGCACAAACCAGCTCACAGCTCTAGGGAACTATAACAAGCTCCCTGTGAGTTCAATCTTTGAGGGGGCCATTTGGGGATTTAATTGGGGATTGGTCCTGCTTTGAGCAGGGGGTTGGACTAGATGATCTCCTGAGGTCCCTTCCAACCCTAATAATCTATGATGTCCCCCATCATTCACATTCACTGAGCAGATCTCAGATGCAGGGCAGAAGATGACTCAAAATTTAAAAAACATGTTTAAAAATGGCTCCACTAACCCAGTTTAATGGCCAGCGTGACTGGAGCCCAAGTCTTTCAAAAGCCTTCAGATACTCAGAAAGGGCAGAAATATACTTACCTGAACTTTAACAACTGGGAATTTGTACGGCACTGAGTTCAAGATCCGAACAGAGTAGGAGCTGTTCAAAAATGCTGGCTTTTCATTTACATCTTGCACTAAGATTGTTAGTCTTGCCACATTTTGAGAAAACAGACCTTTTAAAAATAAATACATTAATTTAATTAAATCCTGTATCATGCAGAACATATCACTGAGACTACAAACATGTCTCTCCATTAACCCCAAGCATTGCTTTCAGATGTGAAGGCAGGCAGCTTTAAGACAAAGGCTATGCTGAATTGGGGTGAGGAGGGGTGGCACAGCACAAGAGTCCCCAGAAGAACTCTGGCTGACTCAGCTTGAATTCCTCTAGGAGCTCTGGGTGGCACATGCTGGAGTGATGCAGGATGAAAGGGTGCAGCATGCACAGCCTCTCTGCATTGGCTCAGCTCTGTTAGCCAGGACAGGCAGGAGCTGGGTCCCTAGCCCTATGCCATCTGAGAAGTCTAGTGCCAACGGCTGCGTTCTCATCTGTGGCTGTGGTGACCCCCTGTGAAGGAGTGCAAGGTTGAGGGAAGGCTCTTTGCTCTCCGTTGCCTGCATAGTGCCCACACAATCTGGCTCTCCACTTTTAATCTTTCACCACAGCTTTGTCATTTATCACATTTTCTGTTTCTAAATTTAGTTCAAATATAGAATGCACAAGAAGTGTCCTGTGCTTAACACCCTCCAATTCAAACTGCAATGTCCTTCAAAGGAAAAAAATATACCTGAATACTGGTCCTGTGTGACAGAAGAGGGACTTTCATTTGCTTCAACTGTAATTGTATACTGAGAAATTTCCTCATAGTTCAAGTTAATTGCTGTTTTTAGCTGTCCACTTTTTGTATCCAGTATAAAATGGGCTGAAAAGAAAAATGTGCACTTTTCAGTAATATACCAGTAGTTACCATTTTCATTTGTATCCTTCTCACCTCTTCTATCTGTGTTGCTCTTGTAATACTACTGTACTGGCTCAGTTCTTGGGGACTGAATGCTAGTGTATTTCAATAGTAATACAGGAGTGGCAAAAGTACCGAAACCTCAACAAACTTTCAGCCAGAAGTAGGTCACCAGCTGTGCTTTTTATGACTTCACACATTGCTTGTTAATACTTTTGTATTTCCTATACAAAGAGAGCAAAATGTGCACTTTCAATCTAGATGACTTATTCCAGTCCAGGGTCTCTCAAACCTTTTCCATAGTGTGATGACATCTTAAGAGAGATCTTATCTGTCACCCCACCTCTCCTCCTATTGGCAAGTGTGTGGACTACTATGCTTCCCATTCAAGATTGCATAACATTCCTCAGGCAACTATAGCAATTGCTTACATGGAAGAGTAATATTTGGTAAGCGTGGCATGTTCTTTTATAGCTGTCTTTTAGTAACATTTACCAGGTGGAAATAAAAAGGAACAGCAGAACATGTGACCCGCCAGCTTTCCACCACCAGTGCTCCACCAACCACCATTGTTTTAGATTAGGGAAGACACATGGAGGAAGACTATAACAGCTCCATGAGAGAGAAAGCTGAGTGAAACTCTCACTGTAAGACCATCCCACACCGATTCTCTATCTTGATCTCCTCAAAGTCCTTTCCTTGAACAGACAGACTTCTTACATTTAAAGGTGCAGTATACAGAAGACAGAATGTTAGTTCTGCACTGCACCTGTCTTTCTACTTGATTTGCATTTTTTTACTCAGATTTTCATTATTCCAAGTTTTTAGACATTAGGGGGTCGTATTCCCAAGTGTTGCAAATGTAGGTGTAAGTTGCACACCAGTAAATTGGTGTGAGTGCAAGCTGATGTAATAGAAAAGCAACTGGCAAACAACAAGGTACTTACTTACCCTTTCCTATTAGTCGTTTCTCCTGAGACCCTTCCTCCATTTGCTCTTTCAGCATGTAAATTACACCCACATAAACCCACTTGGCAACATGGAATTTATACCACCACCTAGGTCACTTCTGAACTTGGCCAAATAAAACTGGTGATGTCTTATACCAAAGAGATATAGTAAGAAATCATGTCACTCTCCATACCTACATTTTATTCCAACGTCATTATTCTCACTCAGTTTCATTGTTAAATACAATATGATCTCCCACCCAGAGCTAGTTTATAGTGCTATATTTGCCTACTTTAGGGTGTAAGAAGAAGCTGTACTCACCACGTTCATTACCAGATACAATTTTGTAATCAATTTGTCTCCCTAAGGCTTCCATCACAGCAAAAGTGTAAACTAAATGTGCAGCTCCTGTGTCTTCCATCACAGTTGTGCTAACAGAAAAAAGATGACAGACTGTGATGATAGATTTTACTGGCACAAATGCCAAGAGCTGATTTGTTGGCGGTGCATATTGTTGAACCTTTGAGACTTGGGAGAAGGGTATTCTTGATGGAAGATCCTTGGCTATGGACCTTTTTCCCCTCTGAAGGGTACCTACTGGAATATGCTGGCCTTCAAAGAGCAGTGCAAGGATCATCTTTTTGGCCAAGCATTTCTTTGACCTTGGATCAAGGCTAGGGAAGATTTTTCCATTTGGTGGTGGGTGGTTGATAGGGGTTGATGCCCAGTATGTGTAGGACCAATTGCATTTAGAGCCCACAACAATATGCCAGTAATAATTATTGACATAAAATCAATATATTTTTATACCAAAATACTGATCGATGGTATGCATGAGAAAGGGGGAAAAGAAGGGTGATCTTTACTCTGATTGGGTGAGTTTGGAGGACAAGTGCATTTTATAAACTGAAGAATAAGGCAATAAAATGTAAAACATGGCTCCAAACATCAGATGCACAAAACAATTAGACTAGGGACATTTTCTGGCTTTGTTATTTAAAATTAATTGTTTGTTTCTTCCCACACGAAGGAAAATGGAATTTCCATCTTTGGAAATACTACCCCCAATACTGTCAACAAATTCAGTGGCAGTGTGGTCTCAGCTACAAGGAGAATTCAAAACAATGACACTCATGTAACTGAATATAAAAACCCTCACCTGATGTCAGTCTGATTAAACTGAGGGACAAACGGGCGATTGTCAAGCACATTGAGCTTAATCAAGGCTGTGCTATTTAACGGAGGAGAACCTCGGTCTTTAGCTATTATTCTCAAAGGGATCTCTCCAGGTTTGGATAGGTTTCCAATTGTTATTATTTTCCCCTCATTTATATCCTCAATCAGAAAGAACTGGCTGAAGCTAAAATCCGGCAGGATATAGTATTCAATAAGAGCATTTTCCCCCTGCAATAGCAAGAACACATTAGTAGAATTTCAGAGTGGGAGAAGACTATTATTAAGCACAGGAGATCTGTATTCTATGCTCTGCGAAATGCTGGGCAACTGTGCCTTGCTTTCCCCATCTGTAAAACAGGGATAAAAATTAATCTTTACTTGCCACAGATGTTGAGAAGTTTTCTTTGTTAATGTTTGTAAAGGATTTTGATATCTTAGAAGGCGCTACATATTGCAAAATATTATTAAATTTCCAGAAAGAATACACACAGAAGCATTAAAGAAAATTACAAGCAATTTGAGTAAGTTTCTGAAGGGTGGCATAAGCACTGTTTAATATAATAGACTTGACAAAATCTAAATGCATTCAGTGAACTTATTTAGAAAATTTAAATTTTGGATGAGTTTTCTTGGAAGGGTGTTTCACAAAACAGGAAATGTCACAGGCAATTAGCCAATTACATAATAAGCATATGAAAATTATCTTAGTATGTTTTCCCTGAAATAAGTCTTTAAAGGTTGGCTTTGTGTTAGGGTTGGCTCTGTTATACTTTGCTCTGTATTTCTTGAAAGTATTATACACTGTGCTTCACTGGCTCCAGTGGGGGCAGGATTGGGACTTACCATGTGTTTATCGACATTAAGTTAATTTCAGATTTAAGGCTCTTTTTTCCTTTATAATAATCTCAGAAACAGAAAGAAAAAACAGGGGAAAGGAGAAGAATTCACACCCTGTCCTTCTTAGCTCTCAGAGGTGCCCCATATTCTCTGAGTCCTGCTTTGATGTCAGTGGTCATTCTGTATGAGGATGGAACACAGGATACAGATGATATGATTTTCATCTGGGCCTCAATGCAGGCAAAATTTTATGCTAATGTATAATTGTTTCTGTAAATTCGCACTCACAAGCCAAATTAAAATGGCTGAATATCAGGCACTCTGGGTTTGACCCAAAGCCTACTGAAGACAATAGGAGTATTTCCACTGACTTCAGCAGGCTTCAGATGAGGCACCAAGTGTTCAAACTACTACACAGGAAGAGAGAAATTATTTAAGTGTTTTGTATTGAATACCTGCCAAGCACCAAGAAGAGAGAGCAGAAAAAAATCCCAAATTGCACTTTCTGCTGCCTCTTTAATTCAGAAACACATCCCTGAGACAGGATTTGGTGGTCTCAGTCCAGTTTTCAGTGACCGGGGGTCCATATGACCTAACCACCCCTTCCACAACTGGTGGTGACTGACACAATTCTAGGCAATCTTCACAGCGGGCCCAAGACTGAATGGACAAGGAGACTGAACTACTCTCTCTCCCCCACTCCCTTGGTCAGGAAAGCGTGGGAGAAGATTGCATTGCCAACTCCCTTGTTGCTCTTCTGTCCGTTAAGAGAGTCTTCCCACCTATCAACCCAATATTTTTCATGAGCATTAAACTCACACTGAGAGTTAAAAAGTATTTATAAATAAAAGAAAAAAAGAAATGAGAAGGAACATAGCAAAACAGAGCTTTTAATTTTATTATAGCAGTAAATTAGAGCTGGAGATACATAGTTTGACCAGATCTGTACCCCATCAAATAGAGAGGCAATAGCCACTGATATTTCTTTTGATGGCACTTCTGGAAGTTCCCTCTCCTGAAATGGGTATGTTCAGGAATGTTGTTGCTATGCTGAGCTGGCAGACTGGCCGATGCCAATCAGTGTGCACAGTGATAAGTGCACTAGAAATGCATAGATCAAATGCAACTATTCGTAGAAGTATTACTCTCAGGACTGGTGTTCCTGGGAGTAACAACATAGTGAACAGTAGTCGAGTATGCAGTGTAAAATATTTTGAGGATACTTGTGGAGAATGTAAGTGATTATTCCTTACTACAGAAAGGATGTGGACAAATAGGCTGAGGGAACTGGGCTTATTTAGTCTGCAGAAGAGAACAAGGAGCAATGGTCTCAGATTGCAGTGAGGGAGGTCTAAGTTGGATATTAGGAAAAACTATTTCACTAGGAGGGTGGTGAAGCACTGGAATGAGTTACCTAGGGAAGTAGTGGAATCTCCATCCTTAGAGGTTTTTAAGGCCCGGCTTGACAAAGCCCTGGCTGGGATGATTTAGTTGGGGTTGGTCCTGCTTTGAGCTGGGGGTTGGACTCGATGACCTCCTGAGGTCTCTTCCAGCTCTAATCTTCTATGATTCTATGAGAATCTGGTGAGTACATACCCCATATTCAGTATTTTTCACTTTTCTATTACCTTCCATCTGAGGAATCCAAATAACTTTACAAACACTAATTAATTAAGCCGCACAACACTTCTGTGAGCTAGGTATAACCCATATATTGCAAAGGAGAAAACTAAAGTACAGCTCAGTTAAATGACTTGCCCAAAATCACAGAGTGAGTCAGTGTCAGAAAAAGAACTCTGGAGTCCTGATTCCCCATTTTGGATGGAGAAAATCTTACAACAGTCTTAAAATTAAAAACAGTTACCTGATCTTTGTCTATGGCTTTCACAGTAATGACGTGAGCTGCTACAGGATTAATCATGCTTATCTCCTCATAATAGGAGTCTTGAGTGAATTCTGGAGCGTTATCATTTATATCAGCCACTACAACAGTGACAGTAGTATTGGCCTGGAAAACAAAATGATTTCAGATAGGTTTAGAATATTTAAGATGACTCATTTATCCTTGCTTGCAACAGTAAACACAAATTAGAATCCAAAGAATCCTGTAGTATAATATTAGCATAGCTTTAATTTCTTTATTCACTTCACAGAATTCTAAGATCTACACAGGAAATGAATATGAGAAGAGGCAACACATTTACAGGAGCTGTTGGATTCTACAATGTGAAAGGTCCACTCTATAGCATTCTAAGGCTACGTCTTCACTACCCGCCGTATCGGCGGGTAGCGATCGATTTTTCAGGGATCGATATATCGCGTCTCATCTAGACGCGATATATCGATCCCTGAACGCGCTCCTGTCGACTCCGGAACTCCACCACCGCTAATGGCGGTGGCGGAGTCGACATGGGGAGCCCCGGACATCGATCCCGTGCCGTGAGGACGGGTAAGTGATCGATATAAGATACTTCGACTTCAGCTACGTTATTCACGTAGCTGAAGTTGCGTATCTTATATCGATTTTCCCCCTTAGTGTAGACCAGCCCTGAGTGAATAAGATATGACATGACATGATGTATGGGGACAGCATACCATACCTCAGATGCTAGATGAGGATGAGGGAAAGGAAAAGTGTTGCTATTTTTTTAATGTTTATATTATAGCATTTCAAAATTAAAAATAGATACTATAGAAATGGAAAGATTTGCTGCAAATTAATTTTCACTGATTTGGAGATCAGTATTTGGTGGTTTGAAAAACACCAGTGTAATTACTATGGCTAATTAATAACAACAGCAAGCAATCCTTTCCCAGCAGAGGTTGGTTGGGAAATAATGTAGGGCCAGATTCTGACATTCACCCCCATGGGACTAGTTGTGGCATAAGATACTGCACATCAATTATGAATACAGGTGGCAGAATCTGACCCATAACATGAATATGTGGACAGCCCCTTTCTGTGCTGCTATAAACTGGTGTACCTTATAATAACTATTAAAACATTTGAGCCAATGCTAAGCTCTGATTCGCCTCCCACTTAACACTGTGAAATCAGGAGTAACTCCATTCAAGTCCCTGCACTTACACTGGTCGCAAGTCAGTCTGAGGCTACGTCTTCACTACCAGCCGGATCGGCGGGTAGCAATCGATTTCTCGGGGATCGATATATTGCATCTCATCTAGACGCGATATATCAATCCCCAAACGTGCTCCTGTCGACTCCGGAACTCCACCAACGCGAACGGCGGCATTGGAGTCGACATGGGGAGCCGCGGACGTCGATCCCGCGCCGTGAGGACGGTAGGTAACTCGATCTAAGGTACTTCGACTTCAGCTACGCTATTCACGTAGCTGAAGTTGCGTATCTTAGATCGATCCCACCCCCCCAGTGTAGACCAGCCCTGAGAGGAGAATCTGTCCCTTTGGCCACATTCACCCTCCAGATTTTCTGATTAATAGATTCCAAGGCCACGCTGTGATCATCTAGTCTTCCCTCCTGTATAATACAGACCATAGAACTTCCCCCAAATAATTCCTAGAGCAGATCTTTTAGAAACATATCAATCTTTATTTAAAAATCACCAGTGATGGGCTGGTAATTCCTTATTCAAAGTCAAAGGCTTTCATGGCCCCTCATATTTACTATAAAGGTAAAAAATGTACCAATGATAAATTAGAAGTTTATATCGTTTGGATGTGCTTTGAGAAGTTAACCTAGAATGCTTAACCTTGAAAGGCAAGAGTGTGCGGTGAGTGGGAGCTTCTTTGCTTAAGATCATAACATTTTCAATGCCTCACAGCCTCACCAACTACTTTAGCACTGGAGCAGCTCCACTAGTCTTTGTTGTGGGGTGAGCACTACCAGCTATGCTGTCTAGACCTGCTTTGAGCGGTAAATATTCCCATTTATTATAAAAATGCTCTCTTACCTGATAGAAAGGGGCAGATTTATTGTTGCATGCATTCACTGTAAGGATGTATCTATTCAGAGTTTCATAGTCTGGAGAATTCTTTATCTTAATGTTCCCATGTACTTCATCTATTTCAAATATATTTCCTCCACCACCTACAGTACATTCAAGGAAACATTATACATTAACACTGTCTGAGAGGCAGGTAGCTGGCAACACTCTCCAGTCAGCTGTTAACATCTTTCTTGCTCTGAAAGCAATTATCTGTTTCACACAATCAAGGTAATGCAGTAGAAATGATAAAGATACAAACGAAACAAATAATGTGAGTGAAATGAATATCTGTGATGGGAACCAAGAGAACAAGTCAACAGACACTGCATAGACACCAGCTCATTGAAGGGTCAAATAGCTCCATGCTTAAAGATACCTAAAGTGAGGACAATAAATGGCAACTGCTGTTGGACAATTCAGACCAATATATTGGACACGTTGGGCCAAATCCTGAAAACTAGCTATTCTGGGCCAGTGCAGCTTAGTGGATCTGGAGGGTACAAAGAGGGCTATCAGCCACCATTACAGTTCCCTGACTTTCAGCTTGCTGGTCACTCTTCAGTCTCAAGAAATAACTTAGAGCCTCAGTGTTGCTCCAAGTTTGCTGACTGCAACAGCTTCCAAGGGCCATTACAACAGCCAGGGATTGCTGGGGCACAACAGTGCTCCAGACATGCCTCTCCCTGTCATGCTCCTAAAGCTTTCAACCTTCTTTGCACTGCTGGAGCAGTAGTGACCCGAGTCTATTCTCATCCCATTTAGTTAAGAAGGAGCAGCTTTGACTCTAAATTGATTCTAAATCCAGGCAGGTGAGTGACACATACACCTGGAGAGGAGGTGATTATTATTTTTGACAACCAAAACATGCTACAGAAAAATCTCAATGACTTTCAGAAAGATTTATTCAACACAGACAAACTGAAGTCTGGTTAGGAACTTGAAAACAGAGCTTCTTCTGCAATTGATCTAGCCATGGTGCTCCTATATTAGAGGAAACTTTGCTGTGGTTTTTACTGCTTTTTGCTCATCCTTGTTCAAAGCCATAGCAGGAACTTTGTGCATATAGGAAATAAAGAGACAATATGAAAAAATAAGCTGAATACATGTACACTTGTTCTCCCAATATGGGGAAAAAAAACTATCGTCAGGACTGATTCTCTTGTGGCATCATTTACACCTTTTCAAATTTAATGTAAAATGCTCAGAATCTACAAGTGTGATTAGAGAATTCTGATTTGGTAGCATTTGACACCTGTTCTGCACAAGTAGGAATGCCAAAGTTCTAGCCAGGGGAGAATCAGGCCTCAACCCTTTCCTCAACATACAGAAGCTGACACAGCATGTATTAAAAAGTTATTTCTACCAAAATGAATCATGTTGATTACAGTTTATGTGGCAGATCAGTTAAGAGTTTTCAGAATAGAAGAGAGGTTTTTTTCAGCCGGATAAAAGGTTATTTTTAACTGCAGTTAGTAGTATGATTTAAAAGTGAGCAAAGTTTCAGTTCAACAACAGTCATGGAAGTTGCTACTCAATCAGTTTGAGCACTGTAAAAAAACTGTACAGTTGTAGATTGGAAATATATATATTTGGATTAAATAGTAAGAAGCTACAAGACAGTAAATATAATGCTATTGATGCTCACAGGAGAGTGGACATTATGAATCAAAATTAGATAGTTGTTTCCATAAGAGAATCACTTGTTACCTATGAGATTATACAGAACAAAGGCATTATCTCCCTCATCTCTGTCTGTTGCAGTGACTTTTCCAACAATGAATCCCACAGGTGCATTTTCCATAACACTGAGCGTATTCACTGGGTCAAACACTGGTGGGCAGTCATTAATGTCAATTATGTTTATGATGATGGTGCAATAACCCCTTTTCTTCTCGGGGATCCCATTGTCTTCAGCATATATTACAACCTATAAATAACACAAATATAGCTACTGGGTCAATTGCATAATGGGAAGAGCTTTTTGATTTTTTTTAATTTAAAACCAACATTTCAAGTTCACCTTAAAGACATGAAATGTGTCTGAGAAATTGAAAACTTTTCTCATCCAAATGTTCCTATATATAAAGTATTATTATTATCAAATGAACCTATTAGTCAATTAGAGAAAACAGAAGCGACACACATGGCAACAAAAAATTGCGTGGATTGATTTTGAGCTCTTTTATATCTAAGGCCCTGATCCTGCAAAGATCTGAGCACATGCTTAACCTTATGCACATGAGCAGTCCCAGCACATGAAGTCAAAGTTACTTACAGGCTTAAATCTTTACAGAGTGGGGCCTGAGATCCTTACCCCTTACTTTATGTTATGTTAGTAATTATTACGTACTATCAGTGTTTGATTTGAATAGATATTATGTAAAGTCGCATATCTTTTTAAATGATACGTAAAATGTTCAAACCCATCTGAACCAAAACAAAACAAAACTCTCACTGATTACCCTGGGCTTAAATCAAGAAATCTGAATAGGGAAAAACTGGAAGTGGTAGTTTAAAGCAAACCTGATACTTTGTAGGTCCCTCTTCATAATCAACAGGAACAGTGGAGTAAAGAATCCCAGTAGCTTCATCTATCCTGAATTTCTGTCTATCTCCACTCAGAATGCCGTATGTGAGAAAACCGTTTCTACCTGTATCATTATCTTGAGCCTTCATCTGAATGATTTGGGTAGAGGTTGAATTCTGTCAATACAGAACAGAGGTAAATGGTCAAAGATATTTTGATTAGTTGCCTTTTCCTGTTTTAAATATGAATAATTGCCAGAGCAAAGTGTGTGGCTTTGTTTTAAGGAGAAACCCAACAGCCTCTGCCCCCACCTTTTTTAAATTAAAGGTTCCTAGTTAGTCAGTTCCCTTGGTGTGAGTCTTTCACACAGAAATATGGCAGACAATTGTATTCTTTTGGGGGAGATTGGAAAATGTGATTGTAACCCCCACCCTACTCCCAAACTGGCAGGTGGGTCAGTGGCAGGTGTAGTAGCTAAATATACTTTTAACTCAATTTTGGAAATTGACTATGTTTCAAATTGGCTGTGTTCCTTAGAGGGAATTTCTATGGGCCAGCTGTTAATCTTAGACGCAAAGCTTGTATCACATCATATATCAAAATAGCCTTGATGTGCTTTATTTTATTTTTTTTATAGCGGGACACTGAAAGGTACTGAGGTGTTATTTAAAAAAAGCAAATCTCTAGTTGAAATATTGAGCTGGATTCATTTTCAGAATTAAAATGTGGCTTTCTTGGCAGACAAAAAGGAGTTTAGTGACAGACTAAATCACAAATCTGGCTTACTTGGAACACTGCTGTTAGTTTATGAGCAAGATAAATCATAATGGATAGTGCTGGAGAAAACAGAGGGGGAAAGAGCTATTTTAATGGAGTCTTCCTCCTTATTCACTGCAGGAGGCAGAGAAAAGTCAAAGCAAGTATCTGCAGCCCAACCATGTTCCCTAAATAGGTTGAGAAGGTGCAAGAGCAAGCTCTAAGGGAAAACCCATATGCAAGAAGGGTTTGATGTTTTCTTTGAGTGGACTCCCGTTAGTGAAAAATCATTGTTTCCTCAATGTGTTTATGTTTCCGTGTACTTCTCTTTATGTGTTGGAGTTTTCAGTTTCAAATATATTATCACATGTCAAGACAACATTTTGAGTCTTTTCCCTCATTGGATGTTTACTAGCACATTAGCATTCAGCAAAAAGGACAACATTTCATTGTTTGGGGGATAACATTTTCTCACCTCTTGTAGCATTGCTTCAAGCAAAGAGGATGGGAAAACAGGAGGGAAATCATTTTCATCAATGACTGTCACTTGCACAGACGCTTGACTGTAGATGTTGGGTTCAGATGAATCTATTGCTTGCACGATAAAGAGGATTGGAAACTCTTCTACTGTTAGGTTCTTTGTTGTTCTTATTATGCCACTAAACTGATCAATACTAAAGTAACCTAATAAAGAAAGAAAACACAGCTTACACTATGTACCATTTTCTCAACTTTTGAAACTATCCTTTTTAGGTCTTATTATGCAAACCATCATATACAATTCACTTGTTATAGTGCCTTCCAAAAAGAACAGTGAGGGCCTGTCAAAACAAACAGGCAGTGCATGGCATGCTGGGCTGTAAATCTACAGCTCCCTATTGTGCTGTGCACTAACTGTCCATGTGGACCCTGGTACTGCAGACTAAAAGTTCTCTAGTGCGCTTTCATCTACTTCACTTTGAAACAGGAAGTCAGCGTGTCCTAGGAAACTTTTAGTGCACAGTAGCAGATTGGACATGGCCAGTTAGTGCATGGCAGACCACAGCAGATTTATACCCAAGCTTGCTGAGCATTAATGGCTCATCTAGACAAGCTCTAAGGGTGAAATATGGATTTATACAGATATCAAGAATATCCAAAATTATCACAGTTAATGACAACAAACAATTTGGAAGGCATAGTCAACCGTGCGCTTGAAGGCTTCACGATGAGACCTAATGTGGGAGACAAATTACCCCAAATCTGCTTTGCAAGGTTCTTACACCTTCCTTGAAAGCATCTGGTGCTGGGCACTACCTGAGACAGGATACTTGACTACATGGACCGCTAATCTGATCCAGTGTGGCAATTTCTATGTTCCTATGAACTCCTGGTCCCATTGAAGTAAACGGGAGTTTTGCCACTGAGTTCAACAGGGCTAGGATTTCACCGTAAATGCTTTATAAAAAGAGAAACAAACACAGAGAATGAGAGAGAGAAACATCCACACACACAAAAAGGGGGAGAATCAGCAGAATATTTTGATGGGTTGTGGAGGAACTTCTTCATCACAAACCTGCCTTTATCCAGTGACTTCATATGAACAGCTTACCCTTTTCATTGCCTGATATAATGCTGTATATTACAGGGCTCTTATACAGCACACTGATCTGTACTACGAACGTCCCTGGCAATGCTTTCTCACTCAGAGCATCAGGCTGGTAGACATCTGCAGAGAACACTGGGAATGAAGTGTTGATGGGGGCAATCATCACTGACACCTGGGAGGAAAAACCCAACAGTAATGTTACTAGGTTTTCAATGCAAACAGATTTTCTTTTGTCATTTTGCAGTGGTAAAATAGTCTAGCAACATGTCAATGATTAAAAAACACAGCAACAGCTGACATTGTTATATGTTGTTTGACATGTTAATCCCTTGAAAGTAATTTGAGTAAGTGAGGTACCAGCCTGATGAATAATTTAGTTCACCAATATGATTTTTCTAATTATATAGAGAGATTTCTATTAATCATATAATAAAGCACACATCAGATAGTTCAGTTGACTAACCAGCTCAAGGAAAGGGGGATTGATTTGTGTGATAGGACTTCTAACAAACTCTTCCACTGCAATTTGTAGAGCATGAGAAGAGTCTTAAAAATATAAATATTTTAGAATATATTCGTTATTTTAAGATAATTATCCTTTATTTTATGACAAAATGGCTACAATTTATGTACAGACAGAGCCTAACTGGCTGATCATCTTTAACTGGGGGTTTAGGTTTAAACTCTATCAGTTAGCTGCTCTCCTATTCCCTGAAGGATGAGGGCTTATGATTCTATATTTTTTTAATTCTGTTTAATGTAACCATGCATGTTTTTATCCATAAAAATGTCCAATCCTTTTTAGAATCCTGTTAAACTCTTAACCTCAACAATATTTTGTGTCAATGAGTTCTACAGGCTTATTATGAACAAGGGTTTAAATTTGTTGCCTAACAAGCTAATTGAATGTCCCCCTTCTTGTATAATGAGAGGGTAAATATGAAAAAAATTGGGGGGAGGGATAGCTCAGTGGTTTGAGCATTGGCCTGCTAAACCCAGGGTTGTGAGTTCAATCCCTGAGAGGGCCACTTAGAGATCTGGGGCAAAAATTGGTCCTGCTAGTGAAGGCACAGGGCTGGACTCAATGACCTTTCAAGGTCCTTTCCAGTTCTAGGAGATTGGTATATCTCCAATTATTACCTACTCCTGTTCATTATTTTATATACCTCCACCATGTTCCCTCTTTAGTCCTCTCAGTTAAACAGTCCCAATCTTTAGATCCCACAAAGAAATCTCATTTCTCTCATTTTCCTCCCATTTCCTGCACTCCTTCTATTTTTGTTAGGTGGGGGCGTGCCATGTATGTATATATTGGCATTATAATATTTGCAGTATTTTCGATCCCACTCCTCAAGCATGCAATAACATGGTTGGCTTTTTTGACTGCTGCTATGCATTAAGCACGGGTTATCATTGAACTCTCCCCATAGATGCTTAGATCTTTTTTCCAGTGTGGTAACATTCCATTTAGAACAAAGCAACTTGGTGAATAAACTGTGTGAGCACTGGCTAAGGCAATATCGTTCAGTACCTTGACAGAGGTTGAAAGAGGTGGAAGACCTGAGTCTGTTGCAGTGACCATCAAAGAATACTGCACAGTGGTAGTTTGTTTCACTGTGTCTCTTGTCAAAGTGATCTGTCCCAGGGTACTTGAGATCTTAAAAAGGCCTTCAAAATTCCCACCTACGGCGAGAGAAACATGGCTATAGGAAACTTCCAGTGGAGCCAACCTGTTCTATCCCAGATCCCCAAGTGAAAACAGAAAGTGGTAAAAGTGGATGGGAGGGGAAGGCAAGGGAAAGGTGGAGTAACACAGTAAGGGGTTTGCGAATGGGCAGGCCTTCATGACACCATTACAGCCGCAGATCACAATGACATCAGAATATTTGCATCATAATGGACCAATGGGCTTTCTGCCCCTTGCTTCTACATAGACCCAGCCCTGCCTTCTGAAGAGCAGCAGAGAGAATGGGAAAACCCTCTGGGGCCTCACTCACACTCCTACAAAGACAGACAACCAAGGGGATGGGCAATTCTTAGATGAGCTAAGTATTATGATTATTTTCCATCATCTGAGGAAGTTGTAGGGTTGGTTTTTCTTTCTGTTACAGGGAGGGGACTAATAATGCAAGGTAGATGGGTGGTTGGAGAAAGTCTCTATGGAAGGAAGGTAGAAATGATTAAGTAAGTAAGTAAGTAAGTAAACTATTAAAATGAGAGGCAGTGCACCCAGGATCACCTGTTCAAAGGAGAAGTGGGTGGTGTGACAGACGTGAAGGTTGCACATGGGTCTATGGCTCGATAGGGTATTTTTAAAATGATAATTAAAATGGAAAGTTTAAATGATTCAGAGGCATTAAGTGATGCATACTGAGATGAAGGTCCAGCAATTAGGGCACTAGCCTAGGACTTCAGGGATTTGAATTTAAGTCCCTGCTCTGCCACAGGCTTCCTGTGTGACCCTGGGTAAATAGCTTAAGCCTAGATCCTTAAGGATGTTTAGGCACCAAAGGTGCAAAAACCTTTGTAGAAGTGTGTGTACGTAGGGGGAGGGAAGACCAAAGTGCCTCCTCCCTCTCGGCGGAGGCTGGTGCTCTGGCAGTGAGCCAGCTGCCCTATCTTCTGGTGCCACAGCAGCCCCTGACGGGCAAAAGGTGTAACTGCAGCACCTCTCTGGCAGAATCTATTATTCTGCGGGGGGGAAATCTGTGCGGGACATTAATTCTGTGCTTATATTTCTTTTGTTAAAAGGTGGAGGGCTGTAGCCCCCGGGTTTCCAGCGCTAGTGTTAGGCACTTACCTCCCACTGATCTCAGTGGGACTTAGGCATCTAAATATCTTTGAGGATCTAGGTCCTAGTCTCTCTGTGACTTGGTTCATTCTCTATAAAATGGAGATAATAGCACTTTCCTGCCTTACAGGGATTCTGGGAAGATAAATACATTTAAAATTGTGAGGTACTCAGATATTATGGTGATGGGGGCCATATAAGTACCATAGTTACAGTTATCTTATGGAACCACAAGAGCCTATAATCATTAAAAAAAGTTCTTTTTGCGGATACAGACTAACACGGCTGCTACTCTGAAACATATAATCATTAACTTCCTCCTCCTTGGTTTGTAGCTATGTTCACTTGTTGCATCTCATATTTAATTAGATTGTGAAACTCTGTGAGACAGGGGGAATGGGTGAAATCCTGGCCACAATCAAGTTGGTGGCAAAACTCCTATTTAATTCAGTGGAGCCAGGATTTCAATTTGTCTATCAATTTGTTTTTACAGCACCTGATACAATGGGGCCCTGATCCTGACTGGGGTCTCTGGGTGCTATTATTATATAAAAATGTAATAATAATAATTTTTCAATGAATTCCAATGGGAGTTTTATGCACAGAGGACTCCCAGGATCGGGCCCTTAAGGGTACCCCTTACATATGCCTCAGAATGGGATTGTTGCAGATGCACAATTTAATTGTGCTTTACTTTCCAAAAGTCTCCACTCTAGTTGCAAAATTTTAAGATGTATATTAGTGCTATCAAGACCACAGCAATTCATGCCAGAGTTGGTTATTTCCACTGTACCTGTTAGATTGTAGTAAATGCCTTCATCAAAACCTTTGCTTTCATCTGTTGCATTGATATCTATTACCATCATCCCAGCAGTTGAATTGTCTCGAAGAATCTTGTAGTATGAAGGCCTGTCAAATTTGGGTCCTTCTTCATTTACATCTTCCACATTAACTAAATGAAAGGATATATAGACAAGTGAAAATGTGAGTTTAGTCTAAATGACTATGGGCCAGATCCTCAGCTGGTGTAAATCAGCGTAGCTCCACTGAATTCTCTTGGAGATATGTCGATTTACACAAGCTAAGGATCTAGTGCTCTATTTCTGTATCTCAAATCTCCTGGTCTCATGGATCTGTTCAGTTCTGTGTACTCCTAAAATAAAAGTTTAATAAAGGAGTACATTGGGGCATTAAAAAGTTGTAAGGCAGGATTTTGTAGGAGTCTTTGGATGTCCATCAGCTTCTGTTTCATACAATAATCAGTAGTACACTTACCAGAATCATGTGACCTGATTTCCAGAAGTGCTCACTGTCCGGAATCCCCCACTTCATCACACTGACCGCCCAGTAGTTCCCACTGATATCAACCAAAGCAATAATGACTATTTGTTGTGAAAAGTTTTGTTTTTGAAAAAAAAAAATTTGGATAAAAACTTGTTTTGAAAAATATTTCAATCTGCAACAACCCCATTCCCAAAATCCCATTGCCATCAATTAAAATATTTTACTTTAGCGGGTTGATATTACTAAAGACTTTATACGTGGCTTACAATTATGTGTCTATACGTAGCAGCCTCGGAAAAGTTTACAGCAAAAAGTGGGGTAAATTCTCTAAAGTAAGTTTTATCTACCTGTAACATTTGCTGTATCCTGGAAATGTGGATCTCCAGGATTGAAAGCTTTCAGTACAATTGTGTGTTGGGCACAATTTTCATAATCCAGAGGCTGCAGGGTTGTAATATGTCCAGAAAGTTCTCCGACATAAAATGAGGTTTCTTCAGTTATAGCATAATGAATAACAGCATTGTAACCTGTGTCTTTATCTGTTGCTGTCACATTCAAAATCTAGACGAGAAGAAAAAACATAGCATAACTAACACAGCGACCGACTGACCAAATGGTTTGCAGGATTTTATATTTTAAATGTATCACATTTACTGCCTTAATTATTGATACGGAATTCTCCAGTACTGCCAGAGTGGCAACACAATCTACTGCAATGAAGATGACTGAGATGTGGCAGAATCCTTGCTGATTTCTAATGAGATACCTTTTCCCCTGAGTCTTACAAATCTCTAATTCATATCAGTAAGGCTGGTATCCAGGTCCACCAAGGGTAAGGCAGCACTTCTAAGCTTTATATAAAAGAAAATAATCCCACAATCAAAGGCTATTTTTTCTTCAGTTTACATACCACACTTGGAGGCTCATTCTCTTTCACAGTCACATTAAATGATTTCTGTAGGAACACGGGAGGGTTGTCATTCACATCTTCCACAGTGATGCTGAGAACTAAACTTGCAGATTGTTTGGGTATTCCAGAATCAGTGGCCTGTAAAGAAATAACTCATAACTGAATATAGGGCTCAATTGTGCAGTCCTTAGTCACGTAAAATTCCCATTAACTGTTGCAACTTATGCCTATTAACATAAACTAGAGTTTTACCTAAATAAGAACTGCAGAATTTGGCCAATAATCAATAATTTAACAACCCATGACTCTGTTATAATCGGATCTGTATATCTGAAATTTGAACAGATGAAATTCTACAAGATGACTGTACTCTGCCATCACTTTTGGTGCAGGTACTTCTTTATATATTCATTCTTTCTCTATATATTCTGTAGAGTGCTTTAACACACCAAGTTATATTGATATATGTGTGTCTGTATTATATCTATATTGTATATACAAACATACAATACTTAATTTTTGACAGACTTGGCAGAATTTGATTTTTTTTAATACATTGATGGATAATATCGATGTTTATTTTTAAGCATTTTTTCTATTTCTATCTATAAAAATTTTCACAGTTGAACAGCATTATGGATTTAAGCCTATTTTTATCTGTCTAAATTTTCACAGTTGTGGGAAATTATGGGGAGTCAGACAATAGTTATTTAATGACAGAAACTCTGAAATTCAAAAAGTTAAAGCTTTAGAACCATTAAAACACAAATTGTCAACATTACATGTCAAAATGTACAAAGTAAAGATCCTTAAATCAAACTCTAATAAGTTCTCAAGCAGCATTTTTCTTATGTTGCCTATTTGTAAATTCCTATGATCATTGATGGAAATATTTTTTCATCAATTTGCAGGTGTACAGTGAAATCAGCGTTCACTGATAATGTAATACTTCCAAGCCCAATTATTGATACAAAGTACTTCCTTTTATTAATTCTGAATTTATTGTCTTTTAAGAAGGGTCTGCTCCATTTTGACTATGCCCCCACCCCATAGTTCTGACTGTCTCCCTTGAATCTTCTCTTTGCCAGGCTAAATAAATAAATATGTGTTAAAACCAAAGAGCCCCTGAAAGTCTTCATGTGCATGTGTGGCCAAGCGTGGAAACCTTTACTATGTCAATGAGCACTTAGTCACAGGAGTAGTCCCATTGAAGTCAATGAACTGGCTCGCATGAAAACATGCTCACAATGTAAAGGCTCTTCAGTCAGGGACTATGTTTTCCTTTGGAAGCTTCATGAGGAAACACAAATAATTTATCAAGAAATATAAAAAGAAGTTTTAAATATGTATATATTGAAAAAACATATTCACCAGCTGAGAGTGACGCCTGATATGGATTAGCCAAGCCATTAAAAAAAAATTATGGTGCAGTAGTACTTCAACAACTGCAGTCTGAAATCAATTGAGGAACAATTTATTCACAGCAAGATGTTTTATGATAATATTTAATCTTTGAAATATGAACTTCATGGCGCAAATTCTTTGCTGCACCAATTTACACCAGTAGAGAATCAGATCCTATGAATTAATCCAAATTCATTCATACATTCACTCACTCAGGGATGAATTTGGCCCAATATTACAATACTTGATTGTTGGAAAGTGTTTTGGTTTTTTTTATGATGGGTCAGTATTCTCTGTCTCTCTATGCCTTGTGTTGAGTAGCTGACAAACTGTTAGATCCATGTGTCCACTTACCATTATTTTCAATTCATAACTGTCCACCATTTCCCTGTCCAAGGCTCTTTTTGTAGTCAGCCTGGCAGTGGAACTGTTAATATGGAAAGTTCCCGCAAAGTCATTCTCCAAGGAGTAGTTTATAAGGGCGTTCACTCCTACATCTTGGTCTACAGCAGAAAATATGCCAAAGTCTATAGTGTCTTCATTCTCAGGAGCTGATCGTTTGGTTTGAATCAGTGTTGAGAAAACAGGAGAATTGTCATTGGTGTCATTCACAATGATTGTAACCTGTATAAAAGAAAGGCATTTTTCTGAGCCATAAAAATAGCACACATGAGTAAATTCTGTCTGAGTCAGTTAGATTGTAAGCTCTCTGAGTCAGAGACTGACTTTTTGTTCTGTGTTCATGCACTAATACAAATAATAACAATAAAAATAACGGTAGTATCCAAACTTTTAGAATACTGGCTTTGCAGATTAGGATCCTGACTGCCAACAAGAACCTAGCACCTCCGATTGTAGTAAATGCCTTCATCAAAGGCATACTTTGCTTTCTTATGTTAAGGCATACTAGGAACTTTTATTGCACACCCACAGGGTCTACATGCAGGGGCGGCTCTAGGATTTCCGCAGCCCCAAGCAGGGCGGCACGCCGCGGGGGGCGCTCTGGCGGTCGCTGGTCCCGCGGCTGCGGTGGACCTCCTGCACATGTGCCTGCGGAGGGTCCGCTGGTCCCACGGCTCCGGTGGACTTCCCGCAGGCATGCCTGCGGATGCTCCACCGGAGCCACAGGACCAGCGGACCCTCCGCAGGCATACCTGCGGGAGGTCCACCGGAGCCGCCTGTCGCCCTCCCGCGGGACGCTGCCCCAAGAGCGCGCTTGGCGCGCTGGGGTCTGGAGCTGGCCCTGTCTACATGCACCAATTAGTGCGCAGTACCTTAGTGCGTTTTAGAAATCACACTCTTGTAGTGTGCATTGCTGAGCCACGTAGACATGCCCTCAAGCAACTTTATTCATCCAGGGACAATCTTGACTGCACTAATGTTCTAGAGCAGGGATCGGCAAGCTCTGGCACACGGCCTATCAGGGAAATCTGCTGGCAGGCCGGGACAGTTTGTTTACCTGTAGCGTCCGCAGGTTCGGCTGATCGCAGCTCCCACTGGCTGCGGTTCTCTGTTCCAGGCCAATGGGGCTGTGGGAAGCAGTGAGGGCCGAGTGATGTGCTGGCTGCCACTTCCCGCAGCTCCCATTGGCTGGGAATGGCGAACCACGGCCAGTGAGAGCTGTGATTGGCTGAATCTGCGGATGCTGCAGGTAAACAAACCGTCCAGCCCGCCAGTGAATTTCCCTGATGGGCTGCGTGCCAAAGGTTGCCGATGCCTGTTCTAGACAATGAATTTTTCCCTCCATCACTACTAAAATACAGAAAAGAAAAAAGCAGAGCAATATATGGTGATATATATATTTAAATATAATAAATCACATTCTAATTGCTGCTTTAAAACACAGACTGGAATGAACAAGAATAATATGTAATTACAATGCTAATACAACTTACCAACAAAGAAGCTCTCTGTGTGTAAGTCAGCTGCTTCTTATACTTTCATTTATATCTATTGCTTTTTTCATTTCTTCTTCCATCTCCCACTTTCTCTTTTCAATCTCTATTCCATGTTCTCCCACTCCTTGATGCCCACTTCACCCTCCTCTCATTATTTTATTCCTCATCTTGTGTCTCTCCAATCCTTCCCATCAACTTCCCTCTTCCCCCATTTCTCATCTCACTCCATCCTACTTATATCCTTTGCCGCCTTCTTCTGTCTCCTCTTTTCCCTACATCTTTTTCCATCTGTCCTTACACTTCCAATATTTCTGTCCTTCCCACATACCGTATTTCATTCCTTGGGTTTCACCGCCCCAACTCAATCCTATCTCTACAAAATACCAATGCAGTGGAAGAAAAAAAAATCCTGTCAAATACTTTATTCTTCTTGCACTGTCCTTGAAAGTTAAACCTAGTTAACTAAATTAAAGAAATTGGACTCATTATGATAGTTTCAGCCTGATGTAAAAATAAGGAACTTAGCAAAACTCTTAACAACAACATTTATAATGGAAAAAGCATTTAATCTTTACCTTCTGTCTAACATCAAAATTCCAATATTATAATTAAAGGGACAGAAGCAACTTAAATCTCACTGCTCTAGTTCCTTTCTGCCTAACAGTGATAGCAGTAACACCTAAAATTATTCTAAGTGAAAGAGAGAAAAAAAAATTCTTTGTTTTTTCAACTTGTTTACTTTCTACACTTAAGGGCACTATGTGTATAGTCAGTTTCAGTGTTTTCCCAAAATAGGGAGTTACTGAGATTCCTTGTTATTTGTATGGGTCATTTACAAAGCAACCTTTTTTAAAAAAGAGGAAACTGCAGTTGTAAAATCACAGAAATTTGCAGGGGGCTCTCTAATAAAACTACTCTCTTTTTGAAGTCCAATTGACATTGTCCCTTTAAGAAAATCAGAAATTAGTTACAAATTGATTCTTAAAATACGTTTGCTAACCATCATTTCTCTATAGTACATGACATTAAAAATAAGGTGTCCTCTGTGTATCATTGCTTATTTTTAAATTACATATTCAGCATTTTCAAACCACTTTAAAATGCAATATACTGTACCAAAGACACAGCTGAACTGGGTGACACTGCAGAATCAACGGCTTCGACAATGATGCTATAAAGATCCTGCTCTTCTCGATCTAAACTGACAAGGGTCATAATGTTTCCTTGGTCATTAACAGAAAACTTGTCAGTATATGACTTGAGAGAGTATATGACTCTAATGGCTATGCTTCCGGTCAGGGCCTTCACAGAGCCAACAGCAGTTGTGACTGGTTCCTGTTCCAAAATGCTGAACTCATAGCTGGAGCTTTCAAACGTCAGTCCAAAGTCAGTGTCATTTACCAGCAGATATAGAATAACAGAAGCTAGTGGAGGAAAAGACAGATAAAAACAGTGAAATATCATGCGCTGTGTTTTGTCTCCCTAGAGTAAATGCCAAGGACGTTAGGAGCAACAGACTTGCTCAGAAGGATGTTTAAGATGTTGAAAGCTGACTGACTGCCCAGTTCTCTTAAGCAAATCAAAGAATCTGGAAAAACGGAGAGGAAAATATTATACTGATATGCTCTTTAGTGCATGACTATAGAGTGCCTACACAATTGAGGCCTGATCCTTGACTGGTTCCCCCACCATAAATAAATAAGCAATCATTTTAAACAGAATTAATAAATCTCACTCTGTGTTAATGTGATTCTGTGGCCACATGATGGGAGGGCATCAGTGAAAGAAATACAATCAGAAGAGTAATGCACACCTCATTGCGGAATTGTAATATGGATGCTGACCCCAAATAATTTGAACTCTATAGAGATGTGATTAATTCAAACTTGTGAAGTGTGTCAGGTTTACATTTGAGATTGAATATTCATGCAGCCCAATGCATTCTTGAGCACTACTTGGGAGAAAAATTGGTGAAAGCACATCACTTACCATTCGATGTTAGCTGAGGAACCCCATGGTCAGTAGCAATGACTGTCAATGTAATGACTGTGTCAGCTGTGACATGGGTTAGATTACTGGCAAGAGTGATCTCTCCAGTAAGATTATTTACCCAGAAATCATCAGAATGGTTCATGAAGCTGTATTAGAGAGAAGTGAGTGTATCATTCATATTATTCACATCAGAGGTATTCTACCTTTATTATTAAAGTTTTATGATAAACAGCCTAGCAATTATATTTGCCTAGTTATAATGATTATAGGAGTGGTAGGACAACATGTTTTAGCTGCTGTCTCATTAACCTAAACAAATGAGACTATATTTCCTAGCACATCTTCCATTTTAGCCAAGATGGCATTCAGACTTTCAGTTTCCATTCCATTCCACCCACAAGTTTTAGATCCCTCTATGAGCAGAGTAGAAACTGCAAACTCAGAGGATTATAGATCAATTTGCAGACATAGCAAGAAAGGCAGGTAACTTTCATTGTAAGGATCTGGTTCTGCAAACAATTACTAATGTGCATAGTCCTGAAGCCAATTAAATCTCACACAATAGTAAGTGCTACATTTGGTACGTAACCCCATAAGTTTCTGACACATTTAACCATCCATATCAATCTATGTATTTTGTTTTAATGCCCGGTCATCATTGTGTCCCAGGACCTCTTTCAACTAAAATGTTCCATGCACAATCTATGTCTAAAGATTAATGCATGGGAGTGGGTGATTGAGGGGAAGAATGGCAATCACTTTGTATTTCATTATTGCCATTTTCTATCCAGAAGTGCCAAACTTTTATCCAACTATTTCAGACCAAACAAGCTTGGCTTTTGATTATGGTTGTCTTTTATTTTACTGGCACTCCAGTAGTTTGATCATCTCCAACAAGCTTGGTGAAATGTTTCTCTACTGTTTTTCTCTAAGTTTAAAATTAGGCATATTGTTGTTGATTACATTAATGGCAAAATATAATAATGGGCATGGAATGAGTAGGTATGGGCAACTTGTGATCAACTGGGAAATACAAATAACACTGATTTTCTTTACTAAAAGATATTTATTTACCTCATGGAAAATTACCTGTATGAAATAAGAGAATTGTTCGCAAGGTCACTATCGGTAGCAGATACTGACAGAACAGAAACTCCCTCTTTTGCAGTTGCTACACGTATATTTGCAGAATACTGGGTCTTTGTAAATTGTGGAGGATTATCATTTACATCTAATACACTTATGGTGACATATGTGAAATTCTGGTGGAAAACAGAAAACAAATGAATCATACACAAGAGATGCATAGTCAGTCCATTTAAACTTCAGAAATCAAAGGCTGTTAATGTAAAAATAACTTAATCCTCTCCCTTACCTGTCTCTGAGGTACTCCATTATCAGATGCAACTAACAAAAGCTCATATTTCTCTTTGATTTCTCTGTCCATAAACCCATTAGCCAAAATAGTTCCATTCTACAGAAGAGAATAAAAATCAACACATGTATCATGTTTTTTATAATGTTTGTGTACATTTAGTTCTCAGGAAAAATGAGGATGGAAGTCCTCTCTTCATCACAGAACAGGTATAGCCCGGGTAGCATCAGGGCAATCTTCTTCACAGTGTCCTGCCGATATGTCTTACCCATGACTTGGAGGAATCCCACACTTGTTCTCTGTGGATGGGAGTCTCCACACCCATTCAAACCTTAGCTTCTCTGATGAGACTATCAAATAGGTGGTCAGTTATGGTGGCGGCTTCTGTAATGCAGACTCCTGTCCAGTAAGTACTGGACTGAGCCCACCTACCTCATTTACAAAGGCCATAGAAGCACCACTAGATGGTAATAACTCTCAGTCACTACAGATCTTGGCAGGACTCGAGTAGCTGGCAACCTAGAGAAGAAATACTTTTTCATTTCCATTACCCACTTCCTGAGCTATGTAGTCCCTTAACACACATACTGAAGTTTTAGACACCTGATACCAGACAAATATTAATGGAAGTTGCAGGTGATCATCACTACTGAGAATGGCTAACACTACAAAGCCATACTCATGTGATTGATTTCAGTGGGACAACTCATGTGTGAAACTTTGCAGCATTGGGTGCAGCATGAGCAGTAAATATCAAACTTGCATTGCTGGAGTCCCCATGTCCTCAGGCGCTTCCTAGGGCAGGACTGGCAGCATTGGCTGAGCTGGCCCTGCCCACATAGCCTAATTCAAAACCCACTGAAATCAATAGGAGTCTTCATATTGACTTCAATAGGCTTTGGATTTATAGCCTTAGTTTCCAAAGACGTTGGTGTCATTGATATCAGAGATGCTACGACGGCTCATCTCGGTGCATCATTTCTAGCTGGCAAGGCTAACTGTCTTGGAGAAAGAAGCAGGTAGGCATCATTTTCTATGTCCCACCCAAACTCTTACTTGTTGGATGCTAAATGGATTCTTCCCATCTTCTGCGACTAGGTGAAATGTGATGTGGGCATTTTCTCCCTCATCCAAATCTGTGGCAGCTACATGTCCAACTACGGTAGGTGCATCCAATGTATAGTCTCCTTCCGGGGTTGTAAAATTGAAGGGCTGCATCTGAAACTCAGGGTTATTGTCATTGACATCCAGAACTGTGATATCTAACAGGGCACTAGAATTGAGCCCTTCCGTTTCAGCATCAACTGCCCAGACCTGCCAAAATAATCAATGAAAACATTACTTGATTTTGACTGGGATTTCAATTGATCAATGAAGACACAAAAGTTGGACTAAACCATCTGAAAGGTTCAGAATGAGCTTACTTGCAAAGTTAACGTAGGTGTAGATTCTCTGTCGAGTTCTGTGTCATTCCTTATTGAAAGTATCCCATGTTTATTGACAGTAAACATAGTATTGTTAAGAATAAAATACCCTTGAGAGAAGCCGACCTAAAAGACATGTAATAAGCACTTGAGTTATGAAGAGAAGATGGAAATACCTCTCTGTTATTAACTTCAATACTTTGCATTTCTTTAGCACAAAGAGCTTTATAGTATTTAACAAAGGAAGTCTCATAACACCCATGGGATGTGGTAAGTCATATTATTATCCCCATGTTACAGATGGGCAAACTCACATGCAGAAAGGTTGTGACTTGTCCAAGAACAGACAGCAAGTGGAAGGGAAAAGAACAGATCCATCCAAGAGTCCTAACTTCTGGTCCCCTTCTCTAATACACCTTCATTTAAAAGTCATTTCAGAATCACGTCTGCGAGATGAACAGTAGTACCTAGTTCATTCCATTCTTGTTCCCTTCTGAATTTTTTTAAAACTCAGAGACATGCTAGGCAACTATTGCAAAAAGGGAACCACTTCCCCTTGTGACCCTAAGAGCATCCCAAAGCCAGAGGACAAGAGGCTCCTTGGTATCTAGCAGTGAGTCTCAGCTGGTCTGACCAACTCAGCGTATCCCAACTCACTGTTGTCATAATCTGTATCTAAAAGGTGTCCTGAAAGGCATCATACGTGAACTGGTAACATACTGGTCAGTATTATTACTGTGTGGTGTATGTACAGGTGATAGATGAAAAATTATAAATATGCACTGGAAATACATTATTAAAATGTGTTTGGCAGGTAGGGCGCCAGTCACGCTGCTCTAGACAAGGAATGTGGTTCCGCCTGCTTGAATGTGTCTCCAATGTAAATTGAACAAGAGACCATGAAGTACATTTACCTAAAGAGTAAACAAAACCATCAAACTAGTGAGTGGGGGAGACAGCCACTTAAGTATCACTACAGAGGGAGGAGACTGCAAAAATTAAGCTGGCTTCAGCTCCCTGGCTGACTAGCCCCTCAAGAGGGCTTCCTGACTTTGAAAACAAAGGTAAAGTTTGATGATATAAGCAGAGAGAGAAAACCATTTGGGCATCCTTCAGCCGAGAAGACAAAGAAACCGAGTGCTTTGGGCTTGGTGTTGGATCCTAGCTAAGGACTGGCCAGCCATGCTGGAAGAATGACTATGGTGAGAAAACTACTTTGAACAAAAGACTCCTGTTTAAGTTAGGTTTTAGTCTCAGGAGCATACTTTGACTTTTATTTGTCTGCAACCATTTCCAACCCAATTCCTTCTAGTTGGTATCCTTCTACTTAAATAGCTGGTCTCTGGTAATAAACTTAATCTTGTCTGATTACACAATCATCTCAGAAAGAACAGGAGTACTTGTGGCACCTTAGAGACGAACAAATTTATTTGAGCATAAGCTTCCGTGGGCAAATAAATTTGTTAGTCTCTAAGGTGCCACAAGTACTCCTGTTCTTTTTGCGGATACAGACTAACATGGCTGCTACTCTGAAAACAATCATCTCAGTGCAGCGTTTCAAACTGACGGGTAAAATCCTCAGCCAAACTAACTGGTTGGTGCTGTGGACTGTCTCTGTAAAGGAGCAGTGACCCGGATATGGTTTTGTGAGTGCTACAGTGAGAGGGGCTGAGCACTGCAGAGGAGATGGTTTTGGGGAGACTTGGGACTGGAAGGACTGTTGGTGTCACCCTGCAAGTTGTACCCAGGCTGGGGGAAGCCAGGGTGAGGTGAGTGCACTGTAGCCAGGCTGCTGGTGTCAGGATGCTGATCCAAAGCAGGACAGCACAGAAGCATCCAGGATTACATGGCAGGCGGTGACACAACCCCTTAGTGCTCTGGGTGAACCTCAAAGTGTCACCTCCCTAAAGCCAACTTCTCACATGAGCAGGATTTTTCTTTGGTAAAGGCGGGGGGGAAGAAAGAAAGGATTTGATGGGCAACAGAGAGCAATTATGTGATTTCTTGTAAAGGAAAAAAAGAAAATGAAAGTAACTCCTCTACGATTTCCTTTCCCCCTTTCCTCCTTTCCAGTACATCAGCTAGGTTCACTGCAGCACAGAAACACACTGCTAGGCACACTCGTTAAGCAGAGACTTACAGCATGTATTAAAGTGGAGTTTCTGGATTATTCTGACATAGCAAGTGATAATCTAAACAGTTAATTACGTGTCTGTTTTTTGTTCTCTGGTCTGACAGACAAGCATCCGTTCTACTAGCTCTCTCTTGCCTGGCCTGCATGAGTATTTATAGAGTCTGGCTTCTCTAAGGTCACCAGATTGCTGTATCTTGTACTTGCAGGGAAATAGAGTTGAGGCTCAGTCCTTTCCCTTACTGGCTCAATGAGACATTTGCCATTGGCTTCAATGGGAGTATCGCAGGTCCCATGATGCTCTAATAGATTTTCTCTATCTTTCTAGTCCCTATGATCCATTTTCAAATCGTACCTAATATATTTACCACTGAGCATTTAAAATTCTCTCTTTGCCCTTCTCATACCATGTCATCTTAATTTCTAAGAACTGAGTAGTGTTGTACTTACCTGATCCTTGTCAGTAACATTGAGTGCATAGATGAGGCTGCCCTTCTGTATGTTTTCAAGAACAAATATATTGTACACTGCCTGACTAAATTCAGGGGGGTTATCATTGACATCCAGTACATGGATAACAACAAGCACGCTGGTGTTGAGGCTTGGGATCCCTTCATCTGATGCCTGCACTCTTACTTCAAACAGTTTAACAGTTTCGTAGTCCAGCTGCTGGCTCAGGGTGAGCTGGCCTGTGGTTGAATTGACAAGGACCATGGGCAAGGAAGTCTGAGGAAGCTGACTAATTATTCTGTACTTCACCCGAGCATTGGCCCCAGAATCCAAATCCATAGCTGACACTGTCAATAGCACCTTCCCAATCATTTCATCTTCAGAGACACTCACTTGGTATCCGCCCAAGGGAAAAGTTGGAGGGTTGTCATTCACATCATCAACAAAGATGGTAAAGTTCACAACAGCAGAGAGAGCTGGTTGGCCTTGGTCACTGGCAATAACTGTTAAGTTATAAAATGCTTGTGTTTCTCTGTCCAGTTTCCTTCTCAGCTCAATTAATCCTGCTGCAGAGTCAACATCCATCTTTCCCTCTCCGCCTTTTAAAGTATAAGACACTAACCCATTAAAGCCATCATCTGCATCAGCAGCTGACACACTGAGAACAGTGGCTCCAACTTGCATGCTCTCTAGCACATTAATGGTAGCATTGATTGCACTGAACACAGGACTGTTATCATTGATGTCTGTAACTTTGATAAACACTGCAGCATAGTCAATTGTTTTTCCGTCAGTCAAAGAAATGTTTATCTCATGAGATTTCTGGGATTCATAGTCCAGTTTGGTTTTTGTCCAGATGGTTCCATTGATGTCAACATCAAAAATATCTGATTCCGTCAACACTTGCAATATAACTGGAATGTGGGGATCCACAGACACAAATTCTACCTGTGTAAGACACAGCATATTATTAATTATAATTAATTATATATTCTATTAATTATATTAATTACTTGATGTGACATTCGAAATAGGAATTTTACGCTTAGATTACACCTAAATTAGCAGCTTTAACTATCTCTCAATTGAAATAAGATAGATACTTTTAAGGTGCAATAAAACTTATTTTATTAGTTGAAAATAATAGCGATTACAATGTCATTTCTGTGTATCAAGACTTAAAATAGACAGATATCTATAAGATATAGATATCTGTCCTTTTGTCAGATCATACACACACATATTAATAAATACACATGTATAATACCCATAATATACACTGAATATACATATATCAATGTGTGTCTGTATTTTGTTTTTCTGTCTTTCTCTCAGCAGCAAAAAATAATCATATGTAAATAATGAATTAATTCAGCCAGCCAATAAATCAAAGCAGCAAAACAGCCCCCTATAATCTGCCCCTTCAAGGTTCCACCTTCAGTCTGCCCCAAGAACCCTCTCTAAAGCCTTTTCTACACTAAAGGGAAAAGTCAATTTAAGCTACGCAATTTGAGTTATGTGAATAGCGTAACTCAAATTGACATAGCTTAGATCTACTTACCGTGGGGTCCACACTACACGATGTCGATGGGAGATGCTCTCCCGTTGACTCCCCTTACTCTTCTCCATCAGGTGGAGTACAGGAGTCGACGGGAGAGCGATCGGCGGTTGATATAGTGGGTCTTCACTAGACCCACAAAATTGACTGCTGATGCATTGATCGCCGCAACATCTATCTGCCGCCCTGACCGGGAGAACCGAGAGGTGTGCTGCTTGCCAGGGGCTAGGATTCACGATGTGACGGAGAGACTGCCGAGACTCATCCAGCCCTCGGATCGCTACCCCTTCCTGCTTCTCCACGTGGGCACAAATGATACTGCCAAGAATGACCTTGAGCGTATCACTGCAGACTACGTGGCTCTGGGAAGAAGGATAAAGGAGTTTGAGGCGCAAGTGGTGTTCTCGTCTATCCTCCCTGTGGCAGGAAAAGGCCAGGGTAGAGACCGTCGAATCGTGGAAATCGACGAATGGCTACGCAGATGGTGTCGGAGAGAAGGGTTTGGATTCTTTGACAATGGGATGGTCTTCCAAGAAGAAGGATTGCTAGGCAGAGACGGGCTCCACCTCACGAAGAGAGGGAAGAGCATCTTTGCAAGCAGGCTGGCTAACCTAGTAAGGAGGGCTTTAAACTAGGTTCACCGGGGGAAGGAGACCAAAGCCCCGAGGTAAGTGGGGATGTGGGATACCGGGAGGAAGCACAAGCAGGAGATTACAAGAGGGGAGGACTCCTGTCTCAGACCAAGAAAGCGGGACAATCAGCGGGTTATCTTAAATGCCTATACACTAATGCAAGAAGCCTGGGGAACAAGCAGGGAGAACTAGAAGTCCTGGCACAGTCAGGGAATTATGATGTAATTGGAATAACAGAGACTTGGTGGGATAACTCACATGATTGGAGTACTGTCATGGATAGATATAAACTGTTCAGGAAGGATAGGCAGGGCAGAAAAGGTGGGGGAGTTGCGTTGTACGTAAGAGAGCAGTATGACTGCTCAGAGCTCCGGTATGAAACTGCAGAAAAACCTGAGTGTCTCTGGATTAAATTTAGAAGTATGAACAACAAGGGTAATGTCGTGGTGGGAGTCTGCTACAGACCACCGGACCAGGGGGATGAGGTGGACGAGGCTTTCTTCCAGCAACTAACAGAAGTTGCTAGATCACAGGCCCTGGTTCTCATGGGTGACTTTAATCACCCCAATATCTGCTGGGAGAGCAATACAGCAGTGCACAGGCAATCCAGGAAGTTTCTGGAAAGTGTAGGGGACAATTTCCTGGTGCAAGTGCTGGAGGAACCAACTAGGAGAAAAGCTCTTCTTGACCTGCTGCTCACAAACAGGGAAGAAATAGTAGAGGAAGCAATAGTGGATGGGAACCTGGGGGGCAGTGACCATGAGATGGTCGAGTTCAGGATCCTGACACAAGGAAAAAGGGAAAGCAGTAGAACAGAGACCCTGGACTTCAGAAAAGCAGATTTTGACTCCCTCAGGGAACTGATGGGCAAGGTCCCCTGGGAGAATAACATGACGGGGAAAGGAGTCGAGGAAAGCTGGCTGTATTTCAAAGAAACCTTATTGAGGTTGCAGGAACAAACCATCCCGATGTGTAGGAAGAGAAGTAAATATGGCAGGCGACCAGCTTGGCTTAACAGTGAAATCCTTGCTCGTCTTAAACACAAAAGAACAGCTTACAAGAAGTGGAAGATTGGACAAATAACCAGGGAGGAGTATAAAAGTATTGTTCAGGCATGCAGGTGTGAAATCAGGAAGGCCAAATCACACTTGGAGTTGCAGCTAGCCAGAGATGTTAGGAGTAACAAGAAGGGTTTCTTTAGGTATGTTAGCAACAGGAAGAAAGTCAAGGAAAGTGTGGGCCCCTTGCTGAATGAGGGAGGGAACCTAGTGACAGAGGATGTGGAGAAAGCTAGTGTACTCAATGCTTTTTTTGCCTCTGTCTTCACAGACAAGGTCAGCTCCCAGACAGCTGCACTCTGCAGCACGGTATGGGGAGGAGGTGACCAGCTCTCTGTGGAGAAAGAAGTAGTTCGGGGCTATTTAGGAAAGCTGGACGAGCACAAGTCCATGGGGCCGGATGCGCTGCATCCGAGGGTGCTAAAGGAGTTGGCCGATGAGATTGCAGAGCCATTGGCCATTATCTTTGAAAAATCATGGCGATCGGGGGAGGTCCCGGATGACTGGAAAAAAGCTAATGTAGTGCCCATCTTTAAAAAAGGGAAGAAGGAAGATCCAGGGAACTACAGGCCAGTCAGTCTCACCTCAGTCCCTGGAAAAATCATGGAACAGGTCCTCAAGGAATCAATCCTGAACCACTTAAAGGAGGGGAAAGTGATCAGGAGCAGTCAGCATGGATTCACCAAGGGCAAGTCATGCCTGACTAATCTAATTGCCTTCTATGACGAGATAACCGGCTCTGTGGATGAGGGGAAAGCAGTGGATGTACTATTTCTGGATTTTAGCAAAGCTTTTGATACAGTCTCCCACAGTATTCTTGCCAGCAAGTTAAAGAAGTCTGGGCTGGATGAATGGACGGTAAGGTGGATAGAAAACTGGCTAGATGGTCGGGCTCAACGGGTAGTGATCAATGGTTCCATGTCTAGATGGCAGCCGGTATCAAGTGGAGTGCCCCAAGGGTCGGTGCTGGGGCCGGTTTTATTCAATATCTTCATTAACGATCTGGAGGATGGTGTGGACTGCACCCTTAGCAAGTTTGCAGATGACACTAAACTGGGAGGAGTTGTTGATACGCTGGAGGGTAGGGATAGGATACAGAGGGACCTAGACAAATTAGAGGATTGGGCCAAAAGAAATATGATGAGGTTCAACAAGGACAAGTGCAGAGTCCTGCACTTAGGACGGAAGAATCCCATGCACTGCTACAGACTAGGGACCGAATGGCTGGGTAGCAGTTCTGCAGAAAAGGACCTAGGGGTTACGGTGGACGAAAAGCTGAATATGAGTCAACAGTGTGCCCTTGTTGCCAAGAAGGCTAATGGCATTTTGGGTTGTATAAGTAGGGGCATTTCCAGCAGATCAAGGGATGTGATCATCCCCCTCTACTCAGCACTGGTGAGGCCTCATTTGGAGTACTGTGTCCAGTTTTGGGCCCCACACTACAAGAAGGATGTGGATAAATTGGAGAGAGTCCAGCAGAGGGCAACAAAAATGATTAGGGGGCTGGAGCACATGACTTATGAGGAGAGGCTGAGGGAACTGGGATTGTTTAGTCTGCAGAAGAGAAGAATGAGGGGGGATTTGATAGCTGCTTTCAACTACCTGAAAGGGGGTTCCAAAGAGGATGGATCTAGACTGTTCTCAGTGGTAGAAGATGACAGAACAAGGAGTAATGGTCTCAAGTTGCAGAGGGGGAGGTTTAGGTTGGATATTAGGAAAAACTTTTTCACTAGTAGGGTGGTGAAGAACTGGAATGGGTTACCTAGGGAGGTAGTGGAATCTCCTTCCTTAGAGGTTTTTAAGGTCAGGCTTGACAAAGCCCTGGCTGGGATGATTTAGTTGGGTTTGGTCCTGCTTTGAGCAGGGGGTTGGACTAGATGACCTCCTGAGGTCCCTTCCAACCCTGAGATTCTATGATTCTATGAACATCGATCCTCTGGTAAGTGTAGACAAGCCCTAAGAAATGGCTTTTGCAACTTGCTCAAAATATCAGCAACTTCAAGCAATTTTCAGCCAAGGTGGGAACCAAGTTCCAGAGACACATAGTCCTCTCAGTGAATGTCCTGCTGGCAATCCCCTCATGGTAAGTGTCCTGTTCTAGACCCACCGCGTGACATAACAACAGACTTGTCACTAAGGAAGGTTGAATATTGTCTCTCTTGGGCTTTTGACCACTGTAATCTTTGGGGGAAAGGAGAGGAGAGGAGAGGCAGAAAACATTTCTCTGGCACAAGGTTTTATGTTTTACTTTTTAAACAGAGACTGAAGCTGCTCAGAGCTTTGGAATAGTAGGAGCAGTCCCAGGAGGTAATGTCATCATTCAGCTGAGGTAGTCAGGGTGCATGACAAATAAATGGCAAGACTATATGCTACAGTCATAGGAACCATAGGGTTGGAAGGGACCTCAGGAGGTTATCTAGTCCAACCCCCTGCTCAAAGCAGGACCAATCCCCAGATTTTTACCCCAGTTCCCCAAATGGCCCCCTCAAGGATTGAACTCACAGCCTTGGGTTTAGCAGGCCAATGCTCAAACCACTGTGCTATCCCTCTTCCCCGAGTAGTGCACATGGATCGAGACATCAAATCTAACAAGCTATATATTTTACCTAGTGAGGTATTTACCTTTACACTGGCCATGCATATCTTAATCCTATATCACTACAAACTGTTCATAATTTATGTGTTTGGTACCAGTGACAGTATAGAGACTTTTGGTTCTTACTCTTGTTACTGGGACAGGGCTGTTTAATTCTTCCTCCAAAGTCCCATCATATGTTTTGTGAATAAACCGAGGTCTAGAGTCTCCAACTGCAAAGACCTGTACTGGAACTGATGAACTTCTTGGCACCATTCCACCTGGAAGCAAAATAAACAGTTATCTCTCACCAGACCCATAAAATACCTTCTTATTGTAAAGAAAATACATCAGCTGACACCTGGAACTGTATTAATAATAGATAATAATAAAATAACAATAATTATTAGAGTAGTGCTTAGAGGCCTCAACCAAGATCAGAGCCCCTTGTGTTGGGCACCATACTTACCCAGCGAGAGCTTGAAGAGCTTACAGTCTAAGAGATAAGACAGGGCTTATGGGATGCTGCATTCTCTTAGGTGTGTAGCAAAAGGTGTGCCACCACCAGTGGTGCAAGTAGGGCCCGGTCTGGTCCACCATACCATTAAGATATTTATTGCCGGTACACTGTTCCAGAAAGACACAGGAGCAGAACGTGGGGCCGCATACTGGCAGCTCCTCCGGCACAGCTGTATCGCCCCCGGCCCGCCCCTAACCCTTCCATGCAGCTGTGTCTCCTGTCTGAGGTCTGTACAGCCCTGCTGGAGGACAGGACTGGGGGTGGGGCTGGAAGCGGTACAGCTGCGCTGGAGGAGCTGCTGGCATCGGGCCGCCTGGCAGCCCCACATTCTGCTCCTTTCGCCGCTGCAGTTCTGGAGAGCCCTGCGGTTCAGAATTCTGTATCTGGTGCAGCAGGAGGACAGAGCCCCCCCCCCCCCCCGACCAAGGTAATGTGGGATGGGGAAAGTACAGGGGCCCTGGACTGGGGGCAGGGTGGGGATGAGTCACATGGGGGGTCACGTGGGGGGCGTCACATGCCCCCCTTTTAGCTGGTGCCCCCCCTTTGTGTCCCTCCCATGAGTCACCTATGCACAGCATACCATTAAGAAATAAATTCTACTTGCGCCACCCCCACCCCATGTATCTGGTTCCCCACCACCCACAATATAGAACAGTGCCTATAAGGCACAGGGACCAGAATAAGCAAATCAATGTAAATGAAGTCAATAGGCTGAGAAAGAGTTAAGAGTGCCCAAGTTATCAGGAAAGGGATTCTATTTCCCAGATAAGATTAGATGAGTAAACAAACATTCAATAATTCTTAGTTAGGACAACAACATCAAGGCTGACAGCCCTAAAATTAGCCTTGGTAGCTCTCTTTTAGTTTGTACAGACTTGCATGTACATGTAAATAATCTTACTGCTGGCTCTACTCTTAACAGCAGGCCGCTGGCTGAAATACACAAGAATGGAATGCCTCTTTGAGTACCCGTGAGAGCAGAATTATAATAAATCTCGTATTCTAACCTGTGCACCAGCCTATTGCAAATCAGGGGAGATGAAGAAAGGAGTGAGATTCATGCTAATATCATGCACACGCTAACAGTCATGAAGAACACAGGGATTTGTTATTAGGGCATCACCCTGCAGGGAAAATTTAGTTTTATCAATGTTGCAACTACTGCTGGGGGAAAGTGACTTGCGTTCAGGAACTGCAAGGGCAATTAAAAATATATGGTATATTTAAAGGAATGTTAAATAGGTTGGGGGGTGGGGGATGGGGCTGTCTGTTTCACCAGTGTCCCTTAAGGAAAGGAGCCTCCCAAGAAGTCTTGTGTGTGTCTTACCATCTGTGGCCGTTATCCACAAGGTGAAGTTCTTCAGTTGGTTGACTAGTAATGGGATCAGTGTTTTCAAACTGATTTGCCCAGAGGTTTCATTCAGTTCAAAGTGTCCTTCTTCATTGCCACTCACTAAGATAAACCATGTCTCTCCATTTAAGCCATCATCTGGATCATGAGCCACAATCTGAGGAGAAAATATCACTTTTCTTCATTTTCTTTGTTATTAGCAAATGACACAGATCTTTAAATTTTGGTGTGGTTTGCAGAGAAACCATTCAGATAGTTTGATAATTACATAACTGGAAATCTTGCTTGTTTGTCCGTTCAAAGTAAATAGGTCAGGAATTTTTGGTAAAGGCCAGCTAAATAAATCCACAATAATATTCCGCTGTTTCTTTATTTGATTGATCCTCTGTTATATATGTTCAATATAATTCACTTTTATAAGACATAGTTTGTGGGGCAATTATAGCAAAAACATAAATCTAACTAATGGGTCCAATACTGCCCATTCCGTGGGCATCCAAAGTTCCCACTGAATGAAGAAAGAAAGAAAGAAAGAAAGAAAGAAAGAAAGAAAGAAAGAAAGAAAGAAAGAAAGAAAGAAAGAAAGAATTTGGCCTAATATTGGCAAGAAATATCCCAACATATGTTCTTTAAGATCTCAGCTTGGGTAGGAGACAGAGAACTAATTATATCCAACAATATTTCTTTTAACTGTTTCCTCTGTAGATTTCTCAATTGACCTTCGGAATCAAGGAACAAAGTCACTGAAAGACTAAGAACATTGCAATAATGGAATTCTGGGCCAAATCCAAGACAGAATGTTTGTCCTCAGAGGCTGATGCATCAACATGAAAATACAATTTTAGAATCTAGAGGTAAAATCTTGGCCCCACTGAAGTCAGTGGCAAAATTCCCACCAACTTCAACGGAGCCAAGATTTCACACTAGCAATGTTTTGTTTTGTTGTAATCCTAAAAGTTATATAGTGTTCTAGTGCTTACAGCAGGAGATTGGAAGTCAATAGACCTGGGTTTAGGTTCTGCCAGTGACACACTCTGTGGTTTGTAAAGATCTGAATAATTTTTCTGGGCTCTAAAAGACGTGCTATTTTCATTAAAAATCTCATAAATAAATAATATAAATAATATATTCCAGAAGTCTCATTTAGGCTGGCACATGGTCTCATGTGTGTGCAATGCACCACTATATGAGAGATGTGAGATCAAGACAAAGCCTCTATCCTTCACTGCCTAAACTGGCAGGTGCTGGGAGCATCCATGACACGAGGTTTACCAAACAAGAGGAGTGTGAGGCTAAATGAAAGGCAGAATAAAGTAAAGGAAACTATGGAAAACTTCTTAAAAATGAACATCTCTCCTCCCAAGGATCACTGCTCAAAGGGAAGGGGCTAAGTGTACACACACACCCACCCTATATTGACAGTGACATTGTTTTCAAATAAGCACTTTCAATACCTGAAGAACGGGCATTCCTACAGTCATGTTGGAAAAAATCTGCTGTTTGTATGGTGTGCCTTCAAATGCTGGAGTGTTGTCATTTTCATCCAGCAGTGATATGGTGATTGTAGAGTGGGCCTCAAAGTAGGGTGACAAATGATCTCTAGCTTTAACCTGGAAAAAGGAGGAAGTAAAAATTCTGCACTTATTTAAACAACACACATCTGGTAACAAAAAGGAAGATCCCAAGTAGTCACAGGCCAAGTAAATTGCACCTTTATAGTGATATTTTCCCCAAGTTTTCTCCAGTGTGAAATTCTGGGTCTGATTCTTTGGTGAAATTACTCCCAATTTACACCAATGTGAGATCAGAATCTGGCCCTGTCTCTTTCCAGGTCAGCCTAGCTGTTATCTTATTTATTTGAGGATTTGATTTTAATTTTTTTAAATCATTATTTCTACTACCTGCAGGAGGATCATCGCTGTTCTCTCCCTGTCTAAGGCACTGGAGTTCCTCACAGTCAGGATCCCAGTGTCACGTATTTGGAAAGGACTGTCATCTGGAATGAGACTGAATGTTCCATGGAAGCCACCCTGAGGGGAAAGATGCTTGTTATTAAATAGAACAACCACGGAACTAGCTCTTTATTTCATTTTCTTCTTAATTTCCAGGGGGAGAACAACTAGCAGAACTTGGCAGCTTAAACATTTTGGCTTTAATTATGCTTTCCCGGAGGGTGAGTTGAGCTAGAGATGGGGAAGAGATGCACCATCCAAGCAGCAGGGCTGGGGGGCAATGGGCCAGGGTGACGTTGTATGATTACAATATGGCCTTCAAAGGTCACTGTTGCTACCACTGTTATACAATTGCAACAAATCTTGTACAAAATATGTCATGTAAGGTGTTGATGGAAAAGTTATGATTATTCTGTTTATATGCATGTATCATTTTTGTATCTGAAGTTATGAAAATTGACTATATATACCTGTATTTCAAATGTGTTTGCTCCTGGGGTAATACCCACAAGGTAGTTTGCATCCATTCAAATTGAGCCATAGAAGAACACAATGGGCCATTGAACAAGCTTATCTCACCCAATGGGCCTTCCTGAGAATGTTTTAGCCAGAATATATGTAATGGCTCCTGTTATGACTCATCAAAGCATGCAAGGGCATGTGACTTGCTCATGTGACTCTGGACCCCATCTTGTACCTGTACTTTTCCACAAACTAAGATTGAGAGCTTTCCTTCACATGGGAGAAGGTATAAAAAAAACCCTGGAAGCGTCTCCATTTTGCCTCTTTCCTGCCCTGATCTCTGGACTATGGACTAACACTAACAGGAACATTACAGTCAATGGACAAAGGACCTTCCAATCTTTTGGAAGTTACCAGAGACTTTACAAGCCAGCAGTTTATTCCATCACTGCTACAAACCTAATCCACAAAATTTGCAATGAGTGTATATATTTGTTTTCTTTGATCATTATAAGTCTCTCCTCTTTCTTTTCTTTTATAAATAAACCTTTAGATAGTCGATACTAAAGGATTGGCAACAGCGTGATTAATGGGTAAGATCGGAGTTATATATTGACCTGGCTACATGGTTGATCTCTCGGGATTAGAAGAACCCTTTGTTTGATGAAATTTGTTTTAAATAACCACTCATCATTCAGTCTAGTGTCTGGGTGGTGAAACAAGCAGGGCCGGCTCTAGACCCCAGCGCGGCAAGCACGCGCGTGGGGCGGCCCTTTCCCGGGGGGGCGGCAGGCTGGGCCGGCGGACCTGCTGCAGTCATGCCTGCGGGAGGTCCACCGGAGCCCCAGGATGACCGGACCTGCCGCAGGCATGACTGCGGAGGGGGCGCTCGTCCGGCATGACTGCGGACGGTTCGCTGGTCCCGCGGCTCGGCTGGACCTCCCGCAGGCATGACTGCGGCAGCTCCAGCGGAGCCGCCGGACCTGCGAACTGTCCGCAGCTGCGGGAGGTCCAGCCGAGCCGCGGGACCAGCGAACCGTCCGCAGTCATGCCCGCGGGAGATCCGCTGCTCCCGCGGCTCCGGGGCGCCTCCCGGGCATGACTGCTTGGGGCGGCCAAAAACGTAGAGCCGCCCCTGGAAACAAGGACTGGGATACCTAAGAAGACTGCATTTCTGACTTCTTGTTAAGCAGTGTGGTGAGGTAGAAGTTTGCTTTTGTTACTGGCTTAGTATATCTTATGGTAGAATAACCACCAGTTTGGGGTGGGTCTGCCCCATTTCTCAGCAGTTCGTCCTGGTATTCTGTGACCCACTGAGGTACGGTGACACCCATATTTTGAGCTGCATATCTCAGGAATCCATATGCACCCCCGAGATTCTAGGGTGCCAAGAGTCAGTTCTGCACCTGGTGCACATTAGAACAACCACAGGGGCAGATCAAACTTATGCCTTAGCTGCAATGGTACCCTTTGAACTATGCTATAACCTGGACTAACACGCCCTCTTTCCTTTAGCATGCCCGTATACTAGGGGCTACAAGAAATGGCAGCAATAGTGGTGTCAGTACATTTTCCATTTTTTTCCAGTGGAACCCTCCTGAACTTTGGGAATCCCCCAGTGAGGAGATGACAGGAGAGGTGTAAAGAGGCTGTAACAATGCAGAATTGGAGTCACTGTATCTTTCTCTGGGTCCTCACACAAGGGCTGGGTTACAGTGTGCTGGGTATACCTTGATATACCTATTCAATAAGTATAGACAGTCCTTTCACAAGTGAAGCCTATTTGGTGGGTAGGGGTTGGGGCCATGGCCTCTGTCCTGCCCATGCTCCCCCTAAGGCCGATGGTGGAGCTGGACAGCCCCACATGCACCCTCAGCCAGAAAAACTAGTGGTTGAAGGGGCTTCCTGTATACCCACATTAGAGCAGCCATCATTTGCCCAATACTTTTAGGAAAACTGCATTCAGGCAAACTGTCAGTGATGTTAGTGGAAGTTTTGCTTGAATAAGTCATATGCAATTAGAACAGTAGATGGGTCCTATTTCAAGGAGTAGGAGCAGAAATGATGAGCATCTGCTGTGGCTGAAATTTGCAGCGCCCAGTGTTTTACACTGCCTTGAATCTTAAAGGAGAGGCCTTTAAAATTCCACAAAACATGTCATAAATAGCAACAACCAGATGTAATTCTGTTAGTGTACGGTAAGGTGTACACTGTGTGTGTAAAGGTACAGGTGCATATCGAATGAAAGATACTCGCTACTATTATTTTTGTCTTTTTAAAAGCTTTTATAATGTATTTTTAGTATGGCTTTTGTATAGTGCTCTAAGCACATGGCCTGGGGTTGCTTCATAAATATAATTATTGTTCATAGAATATAGAATCTCAGGGTTGGAAGGGACCTCAGGAGGTCATCTAGTCCAACCCCCTGCTCAAAACAGGACCAATCCCCAACTAAATCATCCCAGCCAGGGCTTTGTCAAGCCTGACCTTAAAAACCTCTAAGGAAGGATTTCACCACCTCCCTAGGTAACCCATTCCAGTGCTTCACCACCCTCCTAGTGAAAAAGGTTTTCTTAATATCCAATCTAAACCTCCCCCACTGCAACTTGAGACCATTACTCCTTGTTCTGTCATCTGCTACCACTGAGAACAGTCTAGATCCATCCTCTTTGGAACCTCTTTTAGGTAGTTGAAAGCAGCTATCAAATCTCCCCTCATTCTTCTCTTCTGCACACTAAACAATCCCAGTTCCTTCAGCCTCTCCTCATAAGTCATGTGCTCCAGACCCCTGATCATTTTTGTTGCCTTCCACTGGACTCTCTCCAGTTTGTCCACATCCTTCTTGTAGTGTGGGGCCCAAAACTCCACAGAGTACTCCAGATGAGGCCTCACCAATGTCGAATAGAGGGGAATGATCACATCCCTCGATCTGCTGGCAATGCCCCTACTTATACAGCCCAAAATGCCATTAGCCTTCTAGGCAACAAGGACACACTGTTGACTCATATCCAGCTTCTTGTCCACTGTAACTCCTAGGTCCTTTTCTGCAGAACTTCTGCCCAGCCATTCGGCCCCTAGTCTGTAACAGTGCATGGGATTCTTCCATCCTAACTGCAGGACTCTGCACTTGTTCTTGTTGAACCTCATCATATTTCTTTTGGCCCAATCCTCTAATTTGTCTAGGTCCCTCTGTATCCTATCCCTACCCTCCAGAGTATCTACCACTTCTCCCAGTTTAGTGTCATCTGAAAACTTGCTGCTGGTGCTATCCACACCATCCTTGTTATACTATTGTCTCATTGTTTACTTGTACTCCTCTGTCAGTCTGTATCTATCTGTTCTTTTGTTTTACACTTAGAAGGAAAGTCCCTTGGGGGAGGGAACATCTTTTTGTTCTGTTTTTATACAGCGACTAGCAATGGGGTCCTGGCACGGGTGGCAGGTATAATGGGTGGCCAGAGGTGGCCAGGGGAAGCTAAGCCTGGGGGCGGTGGCCAGGGGAAGCTAAGTCTCCCCAAACAGCCTGGTCCATGGCCCTGCTTGTTCTTTGCCCCGAGGCCCTGCTTCTGCTCTTCCCCCATGGCCCCACCTGCCTTGCTCCTCTTCCTGCCCCGGCTCCACCACTCCCCCCCCCAAGGCCTGCCCTTGCTCCGCCCCTTCCTCTGAGGCATCCATCACCCGCTGCTTGCTGAGCTGCTCCTATCCTCCAACCCTCCCCCCAAAACCCCCCCGCTCCCTGCTCACTGCAAAAGAGAGGAGTGAGCAGTGACAGCAAGCGGTGGGCAGGGGGGCCAAGCAGGACTGTGGCCTCGGGTGGAGGGGGGGTGGGCCTCAGGGGAGGAGGCTGAGCGAGGGTGGACCTTGGGGTTGAGCAGGGGGAGGGGCCACGGTCTGGGCACCGGTGGAGCTTCCGGCACTCATGCCAGCCTCCCCAAATGCCAGAGCCACATGCCACCCATGGGTCCTGGGCCATCACTAGGGATCCTAGGTGCTACTGCAGTACAAATAAATAAATACATCATCATCCTCATATCTATTTGAAATTAAGAGATTTTTTTCAAGGCAATGCATTTCCTCACAAAAACTAAAATATATTGTTCCCATTTTAACTGAGGTACAAAACAGTTTTAATGCCCTTGGATCATGAGATTCTGTGTCTGTTTTGGGTAGTTTACATAACTTCAGAATGTGTTTTATGACTATACACTATAACTGTCTAATGCAGAGTGTATAATTTCATATATCTGAGAGGTAATGTTTGCGGCTGTCACACAGAATTGACATTTTACCTCATCTTTGTCAGTGGCGGTTACTTGAAGCACCATCGTCCCGTCTGGGGAGTTTTCTGGAACCGAGACCACATAATTTGATTGTGGAAATTCTGGAGGATTGTCATTCACATCTTGGATAGTAACCAACACTATTGTGTTAGCTGTTTTAAGATCATTGTCCTGCTGAGTAGCCTAGAAAACAGAGTTTAATTCCATGAATTCCAAAGACTGATAATATTCACCGACTCCAAGTGATTAGAACAACATGACAAAATATACTGTTTGGGGCAGGAATTGTCTTTTATTCTGTGCTTTACAATACCCAGCACAATGGGACCCCAATCCTGACTGGCCCCCTTGTCACTGCTATAAAACAAATTAATGCTGCTGATTATTAACAACAGTAGTAATAACAATAGCCTCCAATTTTATTTTATGAAATTCAGACTCTTAATGTTTAACATGCTCTGCTGTAATATGATCATTACCTTAATCCCAACGGTAAGGAAGGAGCAATTCTCTCTGTCAATTGGGGTCTTTAATTCCAGCACTCCACTGTCAGCCTCAATTGAGAAAGCGCTGTGATAAACTGGAGGGTCCACTGGAATGCAAACAGGATGCTATTGGCTACTGCAAACAAATCCTATCTGTAGAGCTGATCCAGTCCTGGCGTAATTCTGGTGTCCTCTCAGGTATGCCAAAATGTACCAGACGTTATAGATGGAAAGAAGCTTCCATGAGAACTGTCACTGTCCTTTAAAAAAATCTTATGAACCACAATCAGATTCCAAGGGCCTCCCATTATTTCCATTTTCTTTCCCTCAAGGACTGTGCTTTGTAATGACCCCTTTTGCAGCAGGAAACCTGGACATGATCCTCTTGGGAGACCGGGCCTCTTTCAAAGCCCACTGAAGAGAATGGGAGGGTTTTCACTGGGTGCAATGGGCTTTGAATCAGGCCCCTTGCTTGGGCTTTCTCTTTCTGGGAACAGAATGGGCTGTCTCCACTTTGCTCCCAGTCCATAGGAGCTGAGAAGCCAAACATGGGCCTCCTGTGTGCCAAAGCATTTCACTCCCACTAGGCTACTAGAGCAGCCTGATTAAATCAGACATCAGACAAATTCTCTTGTAGGAAAAGAGCTGCAGGAAGCCATGTGACAGGCAATCACATTGCCGTGAACAAGCCCCAAATGTTGGCACGGTAAACATTGGCTTTGGAGCCTCCATACATTTACCAGGCTCACTTCCACCTTGCCCAATTGCTTTGCATTCAGCACTCTATTCCCTTTTTTATTTCTAAGGTGAATGTTATGCATGTGAAAGGTGTCAGACTGAGTGAGCTGAAGACTGGAGACCTCTATTTGTCCATGGAGCAGGTACAGAATTGCACTAGTAGTGTACACAGCTCCCCACTACCCCACCCATCTACCTCAACCCTCAGCTGGAGGAATCACCTCTGGAACTAAAAGGGACGCCCATTTTTCAAAAGTTAAACTCCAGCAGTAAAGCACCTAGGTGAGTTAGGAGAAGGGCTAATCAGGAAACAGCTTTCCCATCCTGCGAGAATTTTCAAGATTTCAAAAGTGTTTCCCATCCTGCACTGGGATAAAAAGTTGAAATCTCATAAAATTTTATTAACAACAAACTGAAAAACATTTTGGTTTGCGTCCAATTAAACATTTCAGTTTGATAATTTTGAAATGTTTCATTTCAATTTTGACCTTTTCAAAAAAATTAGTATAAACTACATTAAATTTTGAAACAAAAAGCCATTTCAAACCAAATCCCTGAAATTTGTAATTTAAAAAATGTTGAAACGGGACCTTTCAACAATTTAAAAACTTTTTTTCCCAATATTCCTTCGAATTGGGTAATTTGTTAAAACCTACCCTTTCCCATGATCAGTTTAGGTTTTGACTAGTCAGCATTTTTGGCAAAAAACGTTCAGTGGGAAAATTCCCAACCTGTTCTGTTTAGGAACGTAAATCCCACTTTCAATAGGGTTTGGTCTCCTAAGTACTTAAGTTAGTTTTGAAAATGGGACTTATCTGTCTAAGTCACTTAGGCCTTACAATGCTGAACAGAGTAATGCCTTGTGGTGCTTTTGAAAATCCCACTAGTTGTCTATCTGCATCTTTAGGTAGGTAGATACCTTTTAAAATCTGTCCCTAAGTTCCCTTTTTCAACAGAACTTAGGCTCTTAAGTCACATATATGCTTTTGAAAATTGCACCCCACACGTGGCTGAGGAGTATGTTATTTTTGCTTATAAATCAGCATTTTAAATATCAATGTGTACGTGGAGAAAGCTATAACTGCCTGTTCACTGCATTTCATTAACATCATCTTCACCGGTCTTAGCATAATAGGCAACTGCCTGAATGTATGTGTCCAGCAGAGAATAAAGACTCTTACCATGTTGGATGCTGTATGATACTTTTTCATTTATACCTATGTCTCCATCTCTAGCAACAATCCTCTCTGGGAGAGTAGGCAGAGTGCCGGTCTGGAAAAGGTGATTTGCAACAGTACATCACTGAAGACTTTTTAAAATATACATGATTGATTTCTAATATTAATTAATAAATTACAATTTTCATCATGGAAACAAAATTTGAATGTGGTCATAAATCATACATAGTCACCAGGGCCGGCTCCAGACCCCAGCGCGCCAAGCGCGCGCTTGGGGCGGCATTTTGCCTGCAGGGCGGCAGGCGGCTCCGGCAGACCTTCCGCAGTCATGCCTGCGGGAGGTCCACCAGAGCCGCGGACCAGCGGATCTCCCGCAGGCATGACTGCAGAGGGTTCCCTGGTCCCGCGGCTCGGGTGGACCTCCCACAGGCATGACTGCAGAAGGTCTGCCGGAGCTGCCTGGCGCCCTCCCAGCGCACCCTCCGCAGGCGCATCTGCAACAGGTCCCCCGGAGCCGCGGGACCGGCAGCGCGACCCCTGCGGCATGCCGCCCTGCTTGGGGCGGCCAAATTCGTAGAGCCGCCCCTGATAGTCACCACTGGAACCTTGACAATATTATGACTCTCTTCCAGTTTTCACAGTGGAAAATTATGAACTAAGCACTTTATGAACAGTATTGTGCCTTTTTCATAGAATCATAGAATCTCAGGGTTGGAAGGGACCTCAGGAGGTCATCTAGTCCAACCCCCTGCTCAAAGCAGGACCAAACCCAACTAAATCATCCCAGCCAGGGCTTTGTCAAGCCTGACCTTAAAAACCTCTAAGGAAGGAGATTCCACCACCTCCCTAGGTAACCCATTCCAGTGCTTCACCACCCTACTAGTGAAAAAGTTTTTCCTAATGTCCAACCTAAACCTCGCCCGAGGTTTTTAAGGAACATCAGGCTACATCAGAATACTGAGTGATGAAGCACACATTAAGAATACAGACAATATCAGTATTACTCATTTCCTGGAAGACAATCAATGTTATAGGGAGCCTCAGTTATAGCCCTAATAAAAGCAGCAATGCGTTTAGAAAAAGAGAAACAGTACAGTGGTTGTAAAATCATCATCATCTTGGACAATGAAAAGGTGAACTTTCTCAGAGTAATAGATATGTATAAGGTATGACACTAGATATATGTATGGCTTACTGTACATGAATGTGAAAGTAATGCAAATAAACCATTTTACATTTATAGTATGCAGTAAAAAGCTGCTACCTTGTTTTCTAGGATTGTTGCTTTGTACATTGATTGATTGAAATAGGGGTTCATTGTATCATAATCCCATACATGAATTAGCAACGATGCTGTGCCATTGTTGACTCCAAGTTTTTCCTATATGCCAAAAGGAAAAAGAAAACAAGGAACATTATATCAATGTGACCAGAATCATTCCCCTTCCAAATGGATAATTCCAGTGGAGGATGTGTGGAGGAATATAGTGATGTGTTTTACAGTATTTGTATCTTTGCTCAAGTAGTTTGATCTTATCTGAGTTTGTCATTTCTAAGAATCCAGATAATTCTCTTCAATAAATATTATTATGTATTATTTTTATAATAGTGGCACCTAGAGGCTCCATGGTGCTAGGCACTGCAAACACACATAACAAAAAGATGTTCTTGCCACAAAGAGCATAAAATTTAAGTAAATACACAAACGTTCCTACACGCCACTCCACAGGGGCAGAAACAGTCAAGGCAGGGGACTACTGCACTGGGTGGTAGTGGGGAAAATGCGGCCCAGCCAGGGTCACCCTTGCCCTGAACCCAGAGAGATCCCACCCACTTTATGGGGGCACTGGGACCCAGGTGATGTCTTTCCTCTCCACCATGTGGACTTGAAAGAAATCTGCAAAGAGGAGCCAGCCAAAGACTCCAGCCAGTATGGGCAGAAGCAGCCAAAGCAGGGTCCTTTGGACATCAAGAACTTTCTACAGTTTTGACTGGACTTTCTTTGTCCTTTGCTGATTGGCTGTTCGCTCCAACTCACCCCCTCCCCTGCCTTCACAGTCTGTTCATCTCAGTGTTACTCTTTTTACCCTATTCTCCCCTTCCTTGTCGACTCACCCCCTTCCCTTCAATGTCCCCAATCCTTCCATTTAGCTTGTCCTAAATACCCTCCACCTCCAAACAACTGTGGCACCAGCATGCCATTTGCTACCATCTCATTGTTCACGCTGTGTGCTCTGCCCTCTTACCTACCCTGTGTCTGTCTTGTCTATTTAGATTGTAAGCTGTTTGGGGCAGGGACCATCTCGTACTCTGTGTCCTAGCACAATGGAGTCACAGTCCATGACGGGGGCTCCTAAGCATTATGGTAATATAAAATAAATAATAATAGACACATTGGCAAGAATGCCAGATGTCAGTGGATGATGGCACAGTCAGAAAGGATAAAGGAGATCGTATAGAGTGGTTAAGTGACTATATGAAGGAATTATGGGCAGCAAAAACATACCATAGACATAATAGGTGGATGTCAGGTATACATCCACAAACACAACACAGAAAGAAATGTATGGTATTGTGTGAATGGACGTTCAGTGGAGAGATCTCTTTCAGAACATCTAAGAGGGTGGCCTCAAAGAATTTATAGGAACCTACAGGACTTTAGAGGAAGCATGGTCTAATGGTTAAAATACACAACTGGGAGTCAAGAGCTGTGGTGTTATTCCTGGCTTTGCCAGAAACTTGCTGTGTGAAATTAGGCAACTCACCCATGTTAATCTCTCTGGGCTGCATTGCGAAGACCTCATTCACACGGGTGAAGACAATGGAACTATCCGTGTGAATAGCTCCTCACGAGTGTAAGGGATTCAATGATCTGCCCTCTGTACCTGAGTTTCCCTCTCTGGAAAATACTGATATTAATATTTATCTCACAGGGATGCTGTAAGACTTAATACAGTTATGTCTGTAAAGGGCTGTGAATTCTTCAAATGGAAGTGCTGGAGTCATACAAAGTATTAGCATTATATCTCTTCCTATCAGATAAGTATTTGTCAGATCTAGATCTAACTGAGATCTAGAAAATCTAGTGGGAATTAGCAAACCTGTGAAGCTGAGACACAGTTACGTACTGGAGAAAGTGGTTCATTCTGCACACGGGATGTGTTTTAATGTGGCGTACCTTTGCTTGTACCGTTAGATTGAAACTGTTGATCTTGTTGTAATCCAAAACTTTTTTCAGCGTGATGTTCCCATCCCCTTCCTTTATGTGAAAGTAATCAGAGTTTGGACCCTATTAAATGAATTAGTTATATGGTTCACATGGATTTGTACAATTGTTAGAAAAAATGCATGTTTTTTTCTTTCACCGCTTTCCTTATTGGACGTCTTCCCATCATCAGGGAATGAGCAAACCCCACCCCATCATACTGTAAGATACCAATTTCCCCTAACAGATTCCATCTTTCCTGTTGACACACCCTTGTATTGCACAGCTGACAGGAGGCAAAACAGAATAGGTGAAACAGTGTGTCCTTCTGGCCCACTATTTATAGAACTGGCAGAGCCACTCAAAATTCCTTGACCCACAGAAACAGAACACTTCCCCTATCTTGTAGAACAGTGTCCGTCTTTCTGTTCAGTCTGTGTAATGGGGGCATTTAGGGCCTGATCTGAATCCACTGGAGTAAGTGGAAAATCTGCTATTGGCTATAGTACGAGCAGGCTCCTAAACTATAGCCCCTTTGCAGCAGTGCTTCAGAGGCAGCCAGTACAAAGTATTATGGGATGCATTTTGGAATTAGGTGTATCAGCTGCGCTACTGCTGCATACAGCTGAACAGAAACAAGGGGCCTTTGTGCAGGACAGACCTAGGTGGAGAGAATCTCCACATCTGGAGAAAAGAGATTATGGACTGACCTATTGGTGAGTGACAGTCATGGTCTTGGAGCTATTCTGTTCCCTTCTTTACTGAGCTCTGTCAGTGTCTGCTGTAGAAGGCAGTCACCTACTTAGTTTACATCACATCTGCAAGGCAAGATCACTAGTCTCCCTTCATGTCTCTGTAATCAACATGCCATAGTTTCATGATCTCAAACTAATTTATGACAAAAAGTGCTGTTTAACATGATGGAAGTGAGAGAAGATTTCAAGCTTTACAATACTGTTATTAGATCAACATTAGCATTAAAAATGTCATATCTACATAACTGATTAATAACTCTCTCTCTCTCGGAAAATTATAATGCACAAGGCATCACATAATGTTTCCTGCATCACCAAAGGAAAACAGACAAGACAAAACTCAGAGCTTCTTTGGAATTCTGATGATGGGGAGTCAACTGTGAAGTGGCTTCTTCTTAGCCTTTTCTACTTGTAAGTATTGAAATCAATTAAATTAAACAGTTCAGAGAGCAAAGGCCAGATCCACTGCTGGTATAAATTGGTGTAGCCCCACTGACTTCAATTTACACTAGCTAAGGATCTGGCCTTATATGTCAAAGGTCTAAAATACACTGTCAATTAACAGAAACTTTCTGAAAACCCATAAATATGATATGGTAAAAGAGCAGATTATTTCAATCACAGTCACTGAATCTCTAAAGCTTTACTTCTTAGAAGCTGTGTACATTACTGTGATTAAGAGAAATGTTCTCTTTGCAATCATGTTAATTTCCACCACATTAACAGGTGCAGTATTTAAAGCACTCTGTGACACACATGTTTTAACTTGTCTGGGGTTCTCCTTTGTAAGTTTATTTCCCTGCTTAAATAAAAGAAGTTGTTTGCATAACCTGGCAATCAGAATAATCATTTTGTGATACATTAGTTTGACTCTATAAGGTTCCCTGTTTGGCAGTAAAAGACTGAGAAAAAAGTGTGAAAGCAGAACTTAACCAAGTTGACTTAACCTCTCTGTGTCTCAGTTTCCTCATTTGTAAAATGGTCATGATAATTAGAATACTCGATGAATACCTCAAAACATTTGCAGGGCATTTGCTTGAATAAAAAAATCCCCCAATTTTCTTCAGCTGTGCTTGTGCCCACTTTGCAGCAGTTTTCCATATATATTATAGAAAATGGGTTTTGTGGCGGAAAGGCTTTCAGAAAAACTGAATATTACAGAATATCTGTGGACAGTAGATCTTGAACTGCCAGTATTCACACTGGAAACCTGAGTCTAAGAGTTACACTCATCCAAGCAAGGAACAAAAACAATACAATGTGTCCTATGTATCCAATCAAAACAAATCAACATAACTCGAATTTTTAATATTGAGCAATTGCAAAGCACGGCTCACAGACCATCTCCATACAAAGGGCCAGATCCTCAGCTCCATTGACTTGGATTGAGCTATAATGATTTACACAAGTTAAGGACCCTGACTCAAATAACTTTTCATAACAATGATTTTGCAAACAATTTTGGATAATGAAAAGATAAAAGAAAATCATAAGCTGCTCATGGACAACTGATTAGGAAAAATAGAAGCTACATTTCTCTGACAAATTATTCACTATGAATTATTTTGTTTCATTGGGCAGGTGGAGGACCATGTAAAAGCAGGTGACTGAAAGAATCCCTGTGTTGAACAGTACCTCGAACAGTACCCAGAGAAGGAAAACCTCTGGGTGGGGAATAGCAAAAATGGCTTTAAGATCCTGGGCCAGCTGTGTGCCAGGCTGGTCCCCTGGCATAGGTTAGAACAGCCTTCAGCAACTTGTGCTTGCTCAGCAGGGCATAGGAAAGCCCTAGTCAGACCCCATGTCTTCCTACACTGACCACAGGGTGGGAGTTGCTGTAGGAGTTGTTTTGCTAGCTTTTTTGTCCCTGGATATACATGTCTCCTAGAACTGGAAGGGACCTTGAAAGGTCATTGAGTCCAGCTCCCTGCCTTCACTAGCAGGACCAAGTACTGATTGTTGCCCTAGATTCCTAAGTGGCCCCCTCAAGGATTGAACTCACAACCCTGGGGTTTAGCAGGCCAATGCTTGAACCACTGAGCTATCCCTCCCCCCATATACTATGAATGATCCCCTTATACTATGGTAATCCTTCTGATGCTGGCTTTTGGCACCTTTTCAGTGGCAATACTGTGCAGCATGGTGACAGCACCATCCAGGACCTGGTCTGTATTTGAATTATTAAAGATAGCTTGATGTTCAGAATCTATGAGAAATGAAAGGCACTTACCAAAAGACTGTAACTAATGATACTGAAATCAGGTGTCAAATCTTTATCCTGAGCTTCCACTTTTATTACTGTCCGATTTACTTCAGTTGTCTAGATGAAACAAAGAACATCAGCAGTCAGTCTCAAATTCTTCCCTCTTCTTTCCTTACTCCCGGAAGGAAATAATCTGCAGCACCCCCTTCGCAGGTACAAATCACTCCTCCCAACATGTGCTAACTCAGCTCCACTCATCAGCATGTCAAGGGCTCTGCCCATTCCCCATCCCATCCACCTGCTCAGGCAGGGAATATTATGCATGCAGCCCCTGCTCTCCTCTCCAGGTCCAAGCCACGATTAGGGGAAGCTACACAAGAATTTGTGGGGTGCTTTCTCCATCTAACTCCTCTGAGCAGCTGCATTAGGACCAGATATGATCTGGCCCCAAAATAGTAATTTAAAAAATCAAGATTTCTTTAACACTTGCTATATGTGACCATGAACATTATTTCCTACCTCTGATATTGAAACGCTGTAGTGGGTTTGTAGAAATACTGGAGAATTGTCATTTATATCATTTAAGAATAATTTACGTGTATTCTTCACTTTTTCTTCCTTAATAATGTAAACAAAAGATATTTAGCAAGAGCAGCTGGGAGTGGTCAACAACTGTCATACGTCATCATAACAAACAGTAGCTTCAAAGGGACACAAAGGATGTTCTTTCCGTTTCAAACATTTATTTAACACATGGCACTCCCAATGTAACTCAGCAGTGAAAAAGAAGACTATCATTGCTTATTAAGCTGGTGAAAGGTTTGTGAAAGTTGCTTAATTTTTAAAACTTGTATTCAGTTTTATAAAGACAATATTTTTATTCAACTTGGCAGCTTTAAAACAAATATATTTTCTGTAATATTCTCTAACAATTCTCAAGAAAATATTTGCCATAGGGTAGTGCTATTGGGAAAATAACAATCACTTAATTATGTTACACTTAGAAGGGAAAATAATTCTGTAGATATATAATGCTTTTACTTACTATCCCAGTCCTTTGGCAACAAATATCATAAAAAAAATCGCTGCTCTGGAAAAAAAAGAGAAACATTTACTAAATCATTTGTTCTAGATCATTCTAATTATCCATGAAGTTATAATACAATTGTCGATATGTTTTTCTGTCAATAAATAAATGGCAATATGATCCAAAAATATTGTTGGCATCTGGCTCCACAGTCCTGGCATATGTGGTGGTGGGATTTTTACAGTACAATATCTTAGCTAATTTTCCTATTTGAATAAATTACATTAAAAATCTTTTTTCTTGTACTGCAGAGAACCTATTAGAATGGATTTATTGTCATTTTTAACTGGATGCCATTCAACAACCTTTAATATGCACCCACACCCATATTCCCAATATCAGTGCCTCCGATTAGTATTGATCTCTTTGACATGAAATTGACAGGGAATGGTGAGGTGTGAATAAGAGACACAGAGATCACGAGCAGCATAAAATTGGCATGAAAATATTTTTACTTGTTTGGGGAGAAAATCTGAATGTGAAATAAGATTAAAGTTTGTTGGTAAAAAACAATTATTACACGAACTGGAAACCTTGTTTTCTAAAATATATACTCCTTAAAGTACCATTTTATTCTGAAAAGTACACAAATGGGCCTCTTCTGCTCTCTCTGTAGATTCAGAGGCATATCTGCTAACTTCAGTGACAAAACCACATTATTTCTGCTTTATGTATTCCTATTCACCCTGCAGAGCTAACCTGGGAGAAGGATATGGGTTCTATCCCTTCTATACATCACCATCAGAAGCCAATTAAACTATTCAAATGTGAGAAGTTAAGCATGTGTGTAAATGATTTTAGGATCAGAGCCTCCATTCTAATTAGTTATATCTTTTCCATCCCTCTTTGAAAGCATATTGTATTAATTTTAATAGAATAAATGGGACCATAGAGTAAAAGGTGTTATCGTGACCTTGTTACTGTACAACACTAATAGCTGTAAATTTGGGGTAAATCTGAAGGCTCAATTATTACAACAGGCAGTGCGGTTGTACAGGTTTCACTGAGGCTAAATTTGAAGATGAGGGGCGACTGGTCCTAATTTAGCCTACAGGACTTTTATTACTGTTGATGATGCATAAGAAGGAAAAAATCCAGCTGAGTTTGCTGGGCTGGCAGTTACAGAGAACTGCTTGTTACTTGTAAAAGACATTTAATCGAGAAATCATTGAGAGACGGCCCCAGAAGCCCAGGGTGCTTTTTACTGAGTCACTTTTTAGAGTACAGCCCCGCTCAAAGGGCAGACGAGCACTTTAAATGTGTATAGCCTTTTACTCTTTGAACTGTCAAAAAAATTACACCTAAGCCTTAAATGTAATCAACAGGCTACCTCAAGGGCGTCAGTATCCAGTGGCTTAGTAGTCCTCACGGTTGCATTATTAGATCCAGGAGTGAATAATAGCTCCACATATAGTAAGTGTTCTGGGAATATGAATGCTTCTAATGTCAACTTCACATTTGGTGGAATATTTGTAATCCATTCAATGACCCCTATAAAGAAAATATAGTAAAATAGTTTGCTTTATTATAAATAATGCATTGGTTCATTTCAATCCTTACATTTTGACATAATACAGAGGAGTGAAGTTCTGGAACAGCCTTCCAAGGGGAGTAGTGGGGGCAAAAGACATATTTGGCTTTAAGACTAAGCTTGATAAATTTATGGAGGGGATGGTATGATGGGATAGCCTAATTTTGGCAATTAATTTGGCAATTGATCTTTGATTATCAGCAGGTAAGTATGCCCAGTGGTCTGTGATGGGATGTTAGATGGGTTGGGATCTGAGTTACTACAGAGAATTCTTTCCTGGGTGCTGGCTAGTGAGTCTTGCCCACATGCTCAGGGTTTAACTGATCGCCATATTTGGGGTCGGGAAGGAATTTTCCCCAGGGCAGATTGGCAGAGGCCCTGGAGGTTTTTCACCTTCCTCTGCAGCATGGGGCACGGGTCACTTTCTGGAGGATTCTCTGCAGCTTGAGGTCTTCAAACCGCAATTTGGGGACTTTGATAACTCAGACATAGGCTAGGGGTTTGTTATAGAAGTGGATGGGTGGGATTCTGTGGCCTGCATTGTGCAGGAGGTCAGACTAGATGATCATAATGGTCCCTTCTGACCTTAAAGTCTATGAGTCTATGAGTCTATAACTATGGATTACTGATAATATTACTTGCAGAAAAAGTATGATATATTTTTAAGGCAGAATTTATACAAATTCCATAACTTGTAATTAAATCATTAATGAATGAGATATTAATCTATAAATTCCTAGTGGGAGCCGCAATCGGCTGAACCTGTGGATGCGGCAGATACACAAACCGGCCTGGCCCGCCAGGGGCTTTCCCTGAACAAGCAGCAGACTGGCTTTGAGAACCACTGACTTAGGCAACTGAAAACTCTGATGTTTTTGCAGAAAATAATTAAGAAATATCTGACAGGAGCATTGCATCTAATTCCTATATCAAGAAAGAAAATTAAATAAATATTAGACCCACTCAGCTCTTCTAATACTAACATGTTCTGACATCTTGTGGCAAGTCACTTAAGGGACACTGGTTAGGTTTAAAATTGTAATGTATATCCTTTCTCAGATACTCTTACTAAAGTCAGAAGGGACCATCGTGATCATCTAGTCTGACCTCCTGCACATTGCAGGCCACAAAACCTCACCCACCCACTCCTGTAATAGACCCCTAACCTCTGGCTGAGTTACTGAAGTCCTCAAACAATGGTTTAAAGAGTTGAAGTTACAGAGAATTCACTATTTACACTAGTTTAAATCTGTAAGTGACCCCATACCCCATGCTGTAGAAGAAGGCAAAAAAACAAAACAAAACAAAACCTACAGTCTCTGCCAATCTGACCCAGGGGAAAATTCCTTCCCGACTCCTAATATGATGATCAGTTAGACTCTGAGCATGTGGGCAAGACCCACCAGGCAGATACCTGGGAAAGAATTCTCTGTAGTAACTCAGAGCCCTCCCCATCTAGTGTCCCATCTCCAGCCATTGGGGATTTTTGCTACAAGCACTCACCGATGGGCCACACGCCATTGTAGGCAGTCCTGTCATACCATACCCTCCATAAACTTATAAAGCTCAGTCTTTGCCCCACACTGCTCTCTTGTGAGGTTGCTCCAGAACTTCACTCCTCTGATGTTTAGAAACCTTCAACCAATTTCAAGCCTAAACTTATTGATTGCCAGTTTAATTTCATTTGTTCATGTGTCCACATTGGCGCTTAACTTAAATAACTCCTCTCCCTCCCTGGTATTTATCCCTCTTATGTATTTATACATAGCAGTCATATTTCCCCTCAGCCATCTATTGGTTAGACTAAACAAGCCAAGCTCTTTGAGTCTCTTTTCGTAAAGTAGGTTTTCCATTTCTCAGCTCATCCTAGTAGCCTTTCTTTGCACCTGTTCCAGTTTAAATTAATCTTTCTAAAACATGGGAGATCAGAATTGCACACAATACTCCAGATGAGGTCTCACCAGTGCCTTGTATAATGGCAATAACACTTCCCTACCTCTGATGGAAATACCTCACCTGATGCATGCTAGGATCACATTAACCTTTTTCACAGATACATCTCATTGATGGCTCATAGTCATTCTGTGATCAGCCAATACCCCCAGCTCTTTCTCCTCCACTGTCACTTCCAACTGATAAGTCCCCAGCTTATAGCAAATATTTTTGTTGTTAGTCCCTAAATGCATGATCTTACACTTTGCACTATTAAATATCATCCCATTTCCAGTTTATAAGATCATCCAGATCTTCTTGTATGATAGTCTAGGTCCTCTTTGGTATTGGCAATACCTCCCAACTTTGTGTCATCTGCAAATTTTATTAGCACACTCCCATTTTTTGTGCCAAGGTCAGATCCCTGAGGAACTCCACTAGTAACCTCCCTCTAGCCAGACGGTTCACCATTCAGTATGACCTGTTGTATTCTTCCCTTTAACCAGTTCCATATCCACCTTTCAGTTCTCACATTAATCCCCATTTTCTCCAATTTAGCTAATAATTTCTCATGTGGAACTATATCAAATGCTTTTCTGATAACCTGGTAGATTAGAGCTACTGCATTTTTTTTGTCTAAAAAAATCAGTTATTGTCTCAAAGAAAGATATTAGTAACTTTGAATACAAGAATTGAAACAATTGTAGAAAAATCTACAATTACTTTCTATCATTTAGGCCAGCAGTCTCAACCCACTGCCCACATTTGGCCAATTAACACACAGCTGCAGCCCAGCTGTGTGCTAAAAAAAATTCAAAATTTGCTGGTCTGGTCTGGCAGGGGAGAAACGCTGACTTTTAGTTTCCCTAGGCACAATATATATAGGTATCAGTTGAACACAATATTTTATTATATTTACAATTTTAAAGCAAGTTCAAAGCCTACTAGTGCCATCAATCATTATAATAAAATAAAATTAATCGAATGATCCATTCATAGTGCATTGCTTCTTTACTGTTGTCCATGGCCTCGCTGTTTCAGCCTCTTGTTTTCATTTCTTTTCACTTTATGTTTAATGCTTTCCATTTGTCCTATAATTGTCTGCCTTCAAACATAATCTACAGCCTTGCTGCACACAGTATAGAACAGTGAATTGCCATCAGTGTGAAATTTGTCCTTGCCAAACTCAGTGACACAATCTTTAGGAGTGGTTTTTAAAGTTTTTGGCATCTTTTCAAAACTTTAATTACTCCTGTCTGGAGGCTGAAGTGATACTTGAGATGCATTAAAACATCAACTTCTATATGCCACTGACAGGGGCGGCTCTAGGAATTTGGCCGCCCCGAGCACGCCGGTCCCGCGGCTCCGGGGGACCTCTTGCAGACGTGCCTGCGGATGGTCCGCTGGTCCCGCGGCTCCGGTGGAGCATCCGCAGGCATGCCTGCGGGAGGTCCACTGGAGCCGTGGGACCAGCGGACCCTCCGCAGTCATGCCTGCGGGAGGTCCACCGGGTCCCTGGTCCCGTGGATCCGGTGGACCTCCCGCAGGCATGACTGCGGAAGGTCCGCCGGAGCTGCCTGCCACCCTCCCGGCAAAATGCCGCCCCAAGCGCACGCTTGGCGCGCTGGGGTCTAGAGCCGGCCCTGGCCACTGAGTAACTTCTATATGCCAGAAGCAGTTTATTGGAGTATGTTTAGCTATGTAAATTTAAAGCGTATTCAAAAATCAACCACAAGAGGGGCATGTTGCACTGCATTGAATAAGTGACTGGTACGTCCCGTAAAATTTAGTTAATAGTTAATATATGTTTTTATTTTTTCACAAAATGTAAAAACTAAAGAATCTCTGTAAAAATGGAAAATCCGTGTTTTTCCATGGCAAATAGATTTCTAAGATCCCTGCTGATCATCCATAGTTTGACACACTCAGTTAATTACATTCAAACTGTCAACCAAGCTATTGCACTCAGGCCAGAGGAATGAGAGCCACAATATCCCTCATGAAAACTGTTTGGCTATAAATTGGAGCTGAAGCACATTGCTCGTTTAGTAATACAGGTGTTTTACAGAGACTCGCCTTTGGTAACTGTCCCTGCTAGGGTGACCAGATGAGATGAAGAAAATATCAGGACACATGCGGGGGGGTCCACCGGCAGAGCAAAAAAAAAAGCCCAAGTGCTGCTGGTGGAGTGCACACACACACACACACACACACACACACATACAAAAAAGAGTGCTGCCAGCGGGGGAGGGAGGAGAAGGAGGGGGGTGTGGCAGACCAAAATATCGGGACAACCACCCAAATATCGGGACGGTCCTGACTTTATCAGAACGTCTGGTCACCCTAGTCCCTGCTAACAGGGCATTCAGTATATGTGCCTGCATAAGCACGTGCGCACATTGTAGCCCAGTGGGCTAGTTTGCCCTTGTTATATTCACTGCTTTGCATTGTATTCAGCAGTAATGCAAGAAACTACAGGCCTGCATCCTGTAAGACATTAGCTTCAGCAAGTTAGCACAAGGCCTGAGGCCCATGAACTTTGCACAGATAAATGGCCCAATGGAAAACCCCAAGTATTTGGGGAGCTGAAAATAAAGTTTAAGGGAAAGTTCTGACCACAGGTACATAATTCAACCACAGAAGTGTCCTGGCAATGAACTGAAATACATAGCAGGTACGTGAGATACATCTAAGGCTAGCCTGCTTGCTTGCCTATATATCTTTTCTTATAAGTTTCTTATTTTCTTATAGATTTGATTATTTGTTTTATTATAATAGGTTTATAGGTTTATATTATATTTTGGCTGTAACACAAGGGACCTGCAGGCCACATCCTGTATGTTGAGCTAAGGCAAAGTTAGCATAAATATGATTGGGACCTTTCACCTAGATAGATGGTGATGAGCTAAAGCATAAGGTCCATGTATGGCTGTGACCTTTAACATACAGGATGTGTTAAAGTAGGTTGGCACGGGGGATTTCCTAAGTTCATACCCTTTTAAACTTAACAGGTACACCACAACTTGGAACTTGAAAAGAACCGAAATAACCAGTGAGAACAGAAATAACAAATGTGATGCCTAACCACAAAAGGTCCTTGGTAATGAATGGACATATATGATGATAAGTTGAGATCACTGATATACTAACCTATAGGAAAAAGACAGTCCAACATTAGTAAGGTGAGGAAATACAAATAAGGAAAAGGGGGAAAATCCCCTACTGAATATGCATCAAACAGCAGCCTCAGCGTAACGTATTATAAAAGTGGCATCCCAGCCTAGGGGCGCTAGGAGAAAGAGATGTAGTCCTTGGGAGGTGCCACTGGTGATGATGGGGAAGGTGATGGTGATAAGGAAGATAATGGCTCACATTTCAGGTTGTTCTACTGGAGATGATGTGGGTACAAGAATGTGCAGATGTACATTCTGTAGTATCTCTATCTATCTTACCAAGTTGGGGTGTTTGTGACTGTGTTAAATGTATTAATAAACTATATTTGTAAATGTAAAAGAGTTCCTATTGTGCGAGTGTTGCAACTTTACACATCAGAGTTCCCAATTATATAATAATTCAAATAATACACATGCACACATACATTTAAAGGGCAAAATTGTTCTCAGCCCCTGTGAAATTATATCAATACGAGATAGGGTAGAAGAAACCTCCTCTCCTTTCTATCCCCATGTACGAGTCAGATACAGTAGCACCCCTTTGTCCTCAGAAAACAGGTCATACCTCTCTCCATACACATTCCCTTCCTAGGTAGAGTGGGGAGAAGGTGCTGCGCACTCTCCGGGGGGCTGCTGTGCCCACTCCTTGCACTGGGAGGCACCGTGCTTGCTTGACATCACCGTGCCACCCCAGTGTGGGGCTTTGCCTTCAAGGCACATTATGTGTTCAGAAACAAATCCCATATATTAATACATTGATGTCAAGGTTAAGAAATCAAACATTCCCATGTTAAGACTTCTACTGCAAGGTTAACTGCCGTGTGGCACATTCTGTAATGGTACACGTTAAATAACCTTAGTACAATACTTGGACGGTTACATTAACAAGGAAAACAAGTACAGAAATACAAGATATGTGCAATGCATAGATGAGTTTTTGAAATGAAGCCAGAGACTTAGCAAGCTGCAAACAGCCACCTTTTTCAGCAGGCTGATTTTTCTACTGTCTGAGTTGCTTGGTACTGCTACTACTACTACTACTGCTTGGTAGGGCACCACAATACACTTGCCTTTTGGCTGAGGCTCAGAAGGGCACTCATAGTTAAATGGATAGAATCCTTAGCTTGCTGCCACTTGTTGCCAATACTGAAGCAATAGATAGGGTACTGGACTGGGACTCAGGAGACCAGGATTCTATTCCTTGGTCTGGCACTGACCATCTGTGTCACCTCTGGCAAATCACTCCACCTCTTTGTGCCTTTATTTCCTCTCCCACCCTTCATCTATGTTGTCTATTGAGATTGTAGGCTCTTTGGCACAGGGAATATCTTCTTATATGCATTTGTACAGTACCAAGCACAATGGACCCTAATCTCAGTTGGGCCTTGACACGCAACTATAATATAAATACTGTAATGATAATACAGATTATTTGTAAAACACCCTTACAGAAATTCCATGAAATATTAAAATAGTGCAGAACTGATAAGATAAATCTAGGATAATCAGATGAACTTACCTGTATATTCTTCAGGCAGTGGTGACAGCTGTAGTTCATCGGGTGTATTGTCACAACTTATGCTTGTGATTTCTAAGTAGAAAAGGGAGACTTATATAAAACTACTGCAAAGGTAACATTTCCAGTGATTGTACAAGGTAAAAATAATTATTTAATATCAGTTGGTGGTAAACTATTTATTCTGATGGCTTTACAAAGCAGGGGACTATGGATTTCATCAGCCTCTTCCCCATGGTACTTCCCTTTCCTCCTAGCTAAGCGGGGGCTATGTTTCCCAACAGCCCCATCCCTGATGCTGTTCTCCTGGTGGTGGCCAGGTAAGGGGAAAGGACCTGAACCAGGAGGTGGCCGGGCTCTGTTTGGGAGCAGGAACTGTACGGCAGTAGGGGGCTGGAGGGAAGCCCCATGAACTGTGAACAGAGCTGCTTGTGAAACAGACTGTGAGTGCCGGACATTATAGTGGGGTGCAGGTCTGAGTAGGGCTTATGGGAGAACTGCAGCAGCTGGGCAGGCAACCAGGGCAGACAGGCCCACATGAGACACTGTGGATATATCTACACTGTGATTAAAACACCCGCAGCACCTGGCTCAGCTGACTTGGGCTCACAGGACTCGGGCTATGGAGCCAAAAATAGCAGTGTGGATGTTCAGACTCAGACAAGAGCCCAGGCTCTGAGACCCTCTCCACTCGCAGGGCCTCATAGCCCAGGCTCCAGCTTGAACATTGCACTGCAGTTTTATAGAACCCACAGCCGGAACCCCATGAGCCCGAGCCAACTGGGTCTTTTAGTGCAGCGTAGACATCCCTTAACTGAGCCTGGCTTGGAAACCCACAAATGCTTGTTTGCTTGAATAGAGACTGGACTGGAGAAGGTACGGCAGGTGCTAGGCCTGAAGAGCCCTGACTCTCAAGTGGACTGTCCCAGGGACCTCAACATTAATCACTGTTGCTCAGTGTGATCTGTAAACTGTTTACGCCTCTGTACCTAGGGTAATTGCAACCTTTCCCCACTCCTTCCAGTCCTAGCAAAAACTTTTCTCTTAGCCATGTGACTGAGGGATCATTGGGACCCACCAGGGCTTGCACCTACAAGGCCTAGCTGCTGAATCACCTAGAGTGCTTGCCTCTGAGACATGGCACAGTGAGCACACAACTGGCACCCTAGAGGTTTAGGGTGCAGAGTAACCCCAGTCATTACATTATATATTGTTTACCAAAAAATCCACATTGTGTCCATCACTGTGGGTATCTTGGCATAATTCAGTTGGTTTGAAATCAGGGGAAGACTCTGCACCAACCTAATTGCTTTGCACCAACCCAAGTATGCTCCAAAAATATCTACAATAAAAAATTGCCAACTTCAACAGAGAGACATGTAATAATAGGGATATGACAAGTTGGGGAAAGTCTGACCAAGAAACATGTTCTGCTCCATGCCCTGAAAATAGCAAGATTCAGGTTTCATTGACCCACTATTGAGAACAAATCCCACAAGCATTTGCTCCTTGTTGAGAATGTCCTGAATTAGCCCCTTGGAGTTCCACCCTGAGAACTGGGAACAACAATCCACACTCAGGCTCTGGTCCTGTGCACACATGTATGTGTGTGAGTAATCCCACTGAACTCAGTGAGATTGTTCATATCTTAGGTGTTGGCAGGACTAAGGTCTGTGTCTTGAGAGCTGTGATGTAACAGAGACATGAATTCCAGGGCAGCTGGACTTTAGACCCTTTTTGGTCTCTGTAGATAATAATCAGGACCTTTAAAGTCTGGTACTATTCTGAAAAGAGTCTCTGTAAAAACAGCACTGTAGGCTTTTGTATCTCAGTGAGTTAGGATCAAATGTGCGCAGCTTACAATGAAAGTGATGGTTTTTCATAGCTGTAAACTCAACCAAGCTCTCAGCTTCAAGTGAGTTATTTTCTCCCTGTGCATCGCTGACAGCAGGAAAGGTGCTTCAGGGCAAATTGTATCCTCATGGACACATATGCAACTCTATTGCCTTCCATGGGTTTGCACCCATGCAGTAGGTGCACCTTTCTCCCTTACCTGTCTCTCCCCACAATCCTGTTGGTAGCTGGTCAGAAAGGCAGCAGACTGCTATTCCCCTGCCATAGGTAGCTACTCCATAGGCTGTCTGCTGTCTTGTTGGGTAGGGATGAGTGATGTGGCTGCCCAGAGGTCATTGCTCACTTTGGAACGAGGGATTGTGGATGCAGGAACAGCTCAGAGAGCTGTGGACTGCCACAGGCTCTGGGATTTATATTAAATTTTTCCTTTATTCAAATAGTATGTAAGGATTAAATACAAGCCCCTGTTGCTTTAGCACAAAGAACACCACCTTGCCACCTCTAGTGGCTCCTGACCAGGCCAGTCAGAGACAGGGGGAAAGGATTTCTTGTAGTCCAACTGTTCTGCAGCCCTGGGCTCCAAAACAATGTTGGGGCTCATGGTACAGAATTCACTCTTATGGTCGCTGCTTCTATTCCCCAGGGCTTTGTTTAATGGATAGTCTAGATTTTTGCTTTGTTTAAGATTGCAGCAGATCCAGTGCCTGGGATTTTAAGTCTCTTAATGCCACCCAGCTCCTCATATGTCTATCCTTCTACAAGGCACTGAGTATGGGCCTGAGCCTATGAGGACGCTCAGCAGAACTCCCATGTAGTCTTATGGGGGATTGGGTACACAATTAATAATTAGTTCTCTCTGTTCTGGTATTTTCTTCCCCTACCTTCCACTGTTCCTTTTCTTCTTAAGACTCCACTCTATTACCCTTCATCTACTGCTGTTACCTGCTTCAAGCGACTTGTCACCTTATCCTTATTAAAATTACCACTGGATCCTATGCTAATGGTCCAAAATGCTACTGTAACATCGCATGAAAGCCAAAGAAGTTACTTGTATCTGTGGTTGGAGAATAGGGCTCCTGTAGCATGCTTAGAAGGGTAAATGAAGGGGAGGTTTCATTATGGCTTGATTTTTAGGTCTTAATCAGGGGTGGGCAAACTTTTTGGCCTGAGGGCCACATCTGGGTATGGAAATTGTATGGCGGGCCATGAATGCTCACAAAACTGGGGGTTGGGATACAGGAGGGGGTGAGGGCTCTCGCTGGGAGTGCAGGCTCTGGGGTGGGGCTGGGGATAAGGGGTTGCGGGTGCAGGAGGGTGCTCTGGGCTGGGACCAAGGGGTTCAGAGGGCAGGAGGGGGATCAGGGCTGGGGCAGGGGTTTGGGGTGCAGGAGGGGGGCAGGGGGGCAGGCTCTGGGTGGTGCTTACCTCAAGCAGCTCTCAGAAGCAGCAACATGTCCCCCCTATAGCTCCCACGCAGAAGCACGGCCAGGCAGCTCTGCATGCTGCTCCGTTCGCAGGTGCCACCCCTGCAGCTCCTATTGGCCGCAGTTCCCTCTCCAAGCTTCAGACCTCACTCCCCGGCGGGAGCTGAGGGGACAGATTAAAACTTCTGGAAGGCCAGATGTGTCCCCCAGGCCATAGTTTGCCCACCCCTGGTCTAAATTCTGCTCTTAGACATACTGCTCAGCACTCATCGACTTGTATGGATGGATGGAACTTGGCCCTTAGTTGTGTTTACACAGGCAAGACCTACAACTAGACTGTGGTTGATTCATTAGCATAAAATGCCATTTAAAACAAACAAAAAAAATCTGTAACACCTCAGCATGGGGATGTTATAAATGGAGACCCATGGAAAGGCAGGGTTTTTCAACGTACTGGAAAAATCCTGATGGAAACCTGAATGACTAACATTGTTGTTGCTCCTTTTCATACTGCAGAATGCTGGAAAGCAGCTTCAATTGAACTGATTATCATATACAGCACATATCAGATACAATGTCACCACCTCAATATAAGCCAATAAAACAACATTAACAGGGAATCCAAAGTTACAACAGATCCTAACTTTACAACTTCTTAAATTGTTTTCACACTCCACTGCAGTCTAGGTATCTTATTGAATCATAGAATCATAGAAATGTAGGACTGGAAGTGACCTCAGTAGGTCATTTAGTCCAGTCCCCTGCACTGAGGTAGAACTATGCATTATCTATACCATCCCTGACAGGTGTTTAACATGTTCTTAAAAAACCTCCAATAACAGAGATTCCACAACCTCCTTTGGTAATTTGCTCCAGTTAGGTAGTTTTTCCTAATGTCTAACCTAAATCTCCCTTGCTGCAATTTAAACCCCATTACTTCTCATCCTGTTCTCAGTGGATGAGGAGAACAATTTATCACCCTCTTCATAACAGCCTTTTATGTACTTGAAGACCATTATTACCATGTCCCCCCCATCCCCAAGTCTTTTCTTCTCCAGATTAAAGCACACACGTTGTTTTCTATCTTTCCTCATAGGTCATGTTTCCTAGACCTCTCATCATTTCTGGACTTTCTCCAATTTATCCACATCTTTCCGAAAGTGTGGTGCCCAGAACGGGACACAATACTCCAGTTGAGGTCTTTTCAGTGCTGAGAGAAAGAATTACTTCTTGTGCCTTGCTTACAACACTCCTGCTAATACATCTCAAAATGATGTTTGCTTTTTCTGAAACAGTATTAATTCTAATTCTGTCCTCCAAAGCATTTGCAACCCTCCCAGCTTGGTATCACCCACAAACTTGAAATGTACTCTCTGTGCCATTATCAAAATCATTTATGAAGACACTGAATAGAACTGGACTCAAGACAGATCCTTGAGGGACCCCACTCAATATACCCTTCGAGCTTGACTGAACCATTGATAACTACTCTCAGTATGGTTTTCCAACCAGTTGTGTACTCACATTAAAGTAGGGTAATCTCTAGAGCAGGGATCGGCAATCTCTGGCACGCAGCTCGCCAGGGTAAGCACCCTGGTGGGCTGAGACAGTCTGTTTACCTGACACGTCAGCAGGTTCGGCGGACTGCAGCTCCCACTGGCCGCGGTTCGCCGTTCCAGGCCTATGGGGGTGGCGGGAAGCCGCGGCCAGCACATCCCTCGCCTGCGCCACTTCCCACCGCGGCAGGTAAACAAACTGGCCCAGCCTGCCAGGGTGCTTACCCGCCAAGCTGTGTGCCAGAGGTTGTGGACCCCTGCTCTAGACTATATTTCCCTAGTTTATTTATGAGGTCATATGAGATAGTGGTCCAGCGCCAGCTGTAAACACAAGACAACTATCTAAAAATATTGAAAAGAATTTGTAAAAAGTCACTGTCAATTCCAAAGAATTAAGCGGTGGTTCTAGGCAAGGGCACTAGAAAAAACAGTAGTTTGTTTGAATAGTCTTCAGAAGTCACTGACTGTTTTTCATATCTCACTGAATGTATTCTTTAAACTCTGCAAGATCATATAACTGATATGAATTTAATAAAGGAAACTTTCAGGAAAATGTATGCACTGTGCTCAGTTTCAATGAGAGCAGCAGCACCAGGCTCACAACCCTTTGTAGAAGCGATGGTACTTACGTTGTGCATCAAGGCAGAAGAACGAAACCCAACCAAGAAGGACAAAACAGAGAGATCTGGAAACTTCCATGAGCTTCTTGGATGAGAAGGTCCTAGTACAGGGAAGAATGAATGACCATTTCTCCTGTGTGTCCTTGGTACAGAAGCATTCGTTTTGGTGTGTCAGAACTCCATTAATAATATCAGCTGGGATTCCATAGTGAGAATAGACAGAAAGACGTATGAAAAGATGACTCAGAGGCAATAGGTGAAATTTACAACCTGTTTATCAGTCTCTAGAACTGAGATCAAAGTCCCTCTGGGCAGTACAATTCAAATCAACCAGGAAATGTCTTGCTGCTATATAGTAGTTTATGTAATACAGTCACTGTTTCATTATTTTTTCATTTCACTTTATTTAATGTAAATATCAAGCCACAAATATTTAGGCTGATTCAGTACCTTCAAGATGCCTCACTGGTACGGAGGTGAGCTAGTCATCCCCTTGTAAGAGGAAAAGCATCAGGTTCAGTGTTGCTCTATGGAGGATGAGCAATATTGTCCTCAGACTCATACAGTGTAAGGCCAGCAGGAACCACCAGCTCATCTAATCTGACCACTTGTATATCACAGGCCACCAGCATCACCCAGCCCTGCACACCAAGCCCAACAACCAGATTTAGATCAAAGTAGTAGAGCCCTCAAGAGACCAAACTGGTGTGTGCCACAGGCAGAGAACAGGAGGGACTGAGGTGCACCAATGCCCAAGGCCCCTGCAAAGGCAGGAAATTGATTAAGTGAGGTATTAGGTATACCTTTGTAATCTGATAACAATGCTGGGACATCTCTTTACAGCTGCACAGAAAAAGGCAGGGAATTCTCACTAGGGAATCACTAGTTACTATAAGGCATGGACAGACAATGAGTTTGAAACATAGCTGAAATCTCAGTGTGTTCCAGCTGCCAGATTTTGAGAACAGTCAGGGCCGGTGCAACCCATTAGGCGACCTAGACAATCGCCTAGGGCGCTAGCATTTTGGGGGTGGCATTTCGGGTCCTTTGGTGGCGACCACGGCGGCCGGATCTTCGGCCGCCCTGGTCGTCGTCGGCATTTAGGCGGAGGGACCTGGGGCAGGGAGGCGCGGAGAGGGTCGCCTGCAGCAAGTAAGAGGGGGGTGCGGCACGCTGGGGAACCGCTACCCGCCCCAGGTCACCTCTGCTCCGCCTCCTCCCCTGAGCACGCCGCCCCGCTCTGCTTCTCTCCCTCCCAGGCTTGTGGCGCCAAACAGCTGATTGGCGCTGCAAGCCTGGGAGACGGGAGAAGTGGAGCGGCGATGGCGTGCTCGGGTAGGAGGCGGAGCAGAGGTGAGCTGGGGCAGGGAGCTGCCGCATGGCTCCCCGGGCCAGGGGGAGCTGCAGCGGGGGGGGAGGGGGCGCCTCAGGGCAGAGGTGGGGAGCTGCCGCAGGTGGGGACGCCTCAGGGTGGAAGGGGGGTGGGGAGCTGCCCGGGGGGGCGCCTTAGGGCAGAGAGCTGCCACAGAGCTCGGGGGGGGGGCAAGGTGGAAGTTTTGCCTAGGGCGCGAAACATGCTTGCACCCGCCCTGAAAACAGTTTCTTCTTTCTCTGTATCTGGCAATGGAAGCACATTTAGTTCAACAAAATTATATTCCTTTGACCAGATTCTCTCCTCCAAAGGCAAATGAGACACATTGCAGGGTCCAAGTAGACTTTCCAAAGACTATATTTAAATGTGGCTCATTTGTTTGTGTAGCTTGTTTATTCCAATAATTTTGGGAGGCTTGATAATATGTTCACTATATCCTTAATACAAGAGAGAGACTTCTAACGGCAAATCAATGATATCACAACCAAAATAGCTAGGTTCTTCCGTGTTTGGTTTCGGTGTTGTTTTGTTGCCATGAGTATAAGCATCATTAGTGTAATGTGTATTAATTTTTAACATGCACAATATTGTGCTTGCAGCAAAGAATCCTGTGGCACCTTATAGACTAACAGGCGTTTTGCAGCATGAGCTTTCGTGGGTGAATACCCACTTCTTCAGCTGCAAGTGCTTGATGGATATAAAGAGGAATTCTTCCTACCCTTGCATAATTGAAATGACATGAGCTATTTATAAGCCACCAACCTTATAAAAACAGTTCAAAGATCACTGTAATACCTTCTGAGCAAAGGCCATGTTACATTTCAGAAATGTTTCCATGTCAGAGCCTAGTTTTTATGGAAATATATTAATGCAATAAGTCAATGGAAAGACACACACTGATTTCACTGTGCTTTAGAGCAGACCCTAAAGCATCAACGTCAGTTTATACCCCAGGAAATCATTTTGCAGAAAGCAATCCTAATTCTGTAATAAAATAAATAATCTGTGGGAATTTACAGATTTATGAAAAGGAAAAAGATGTGTGATCCCCATCTATATGAGATGGAAATAGGAGACAGCCTTGTTGAAAGTCTCTGGCTAAGGATAAAAGAGGTAAAAAACAAGAGTGATGTCATGAAAAGGTTTTACTATAGACCACCTAACCAGGAAGAAGAGGTGGATGAGGCTTTTTATTACACAACTAACAAAATGACAGGTTTCAGAGTAGCAGCTGTGTTAGTCTGTATCTGCAAAAAGAACAGGAGTACTTGTGGCACCTTACAGACTAACAAATTTATTTCAATTCAGTTATCTGAAACTCAAAAAAGAATCCTACAAAAAGTGGAAACTAGGTCAAATTATGAAGGATGACTACAAACACACAACAGGAGCACAAAATTGGGAAGGTCAAGGCACAAAATGAAATTAAACTAGCTAGAGACATACCGGGTTAACAAGAAAACATTCTTCAAATATATAAGATGCAAAAGTACAGAGTATGCCCATTACTCAATGAGGGGAGAAAGACAATAACAAAAAATGTGGAAATAGCAGAAGTGCTAAATGACTTTTTTTTTCAGTTTTCACCAAAAAGCTTAGTAGCAATTGGATGTCTAACATAGTGAACACCAGTGAAAATGAGGTAGGATCATAGGGAAAGAACAAGTTACAAATTATTTAGACAAGTTATGTGTCATCAAGTCAGCAGGGCCTGAAGAAAAGTATCCTAGAATACTCAAGGAGCTGATTGAGGAGATATCTGAGCCATCAGCAATTATTTCTGAAAACTCATGGAAGAGATTCCATAGGACTGGAAGAGGGCCAATATAGAGCCAATCTATAAAAAAGGGAATAAATACAACCTGTGGAATTACAGACCAGTCAGTTTAACTTCAGTATCCAGAAAGATAATGGAGTAAATAATCAAGCAATCAATTTGCAAACACCTAGAAGATAATAAGATGATAAGTAACAGTCAACATGGATTTGTCAAGAACAAATTGTGTCAAACCAACCTAACAGCATTCTTTGACAGGGTAGCAAGCCTTGGTTATGGGGGAAGTGATAGATGTGGTATATCTTGACTTTAGTAAGGCTTTTGATACTGTCTCGCATGACCTTCTCATAAACAAACTAGGGAAATACAACCTAGATGAAGTTACTATAAGGTGGGTGCATAACTGGTTGGAAAATCATTCCCAGAGAGTAGTTATCAGTGGTTCGTGGTCAAACTGGAAGGGCATAACGAGTGGGGTCCCACAGGGATCATTTCTGGCTCTGGTTCTGTTCAATATCTTCATCAATTATTTAGATAATGGTATAGAAAGTATACTTATAAAGTTTGCGGACTATACCAAGCTAGGAGGGGTTGCAAGTGCTTTGGAGAATAGAATTAAAATTCAAAATGATCTGGACAAACTGGAGAAATGGTCTGAAGTAAATAGGATGAAATTCAATAAGGAGAAATGCAAAGTGCTCCACTTAGGAAGGAACAATCAGTTGTACACATACAAAATGGGAAATGACTGCCTAGGAAGAAGTACTGCAGAAAGGGATCTGGGAGTTATAGTGGATCACAAGCTACATATGAATCAACAATGTACACCGTTGCAAAAAAGCAAACATCATTCTGGGATGTATTAGCAGGAGTGTTGTAAGCAAAACATGTTAAACGATTTTTCCACTCTACTCCAGGCTGATTAGGCCTCAGATGGAATATTGTGTCCAGTTCTGTTCACCACATTTCAGGAAAGAAGTGGACAAATTGGAGAAAGTCCAGAGAAGAGCCACAAAAATGATTAAAGGTCTAGAAAACATGACCTGTAAGGAAAGATTGGAAAAAATGGGATTGTTTAGTCTGGAAAAGAAATGACTGAGGGGGAACATGATAACAGTTTTCAAGTACATAAAAAGTTGTTACAAGGAGGAAGGTAAAAATTATTCTCCCTCACCTCTGAAGGTAGGACCAAAAGCGGTGTGCTTAAATTGCAGCAAGAGAGGTTTAGGTTGGACATTAGAAAAAACTTCCTAACTGTCAGGGTGGTTAAGCACTGGAACAAATTACCTAGGGAGGTATTAGAATCTCTGTCAGTGGAGATTTTTACAAACAGGTTAGACAAACATCTTTCAGGAATGGTCTAGTTATTACATAGTCCTGCCTTGAATGCAAGGATCTGGACTAGATGGCCTATTAGGGTTGCCAACTTTCTAATTGCAGAAAACTGAATACCCTTGCCTCACCCCTTCCTGAGGCCCCGTCCCTTCACTGCCCCTTCTCGTAGGCCCCACCCCCATTCACTCCATCCCTCCTCCCTCAGTCACTTGCTCATTTTCACCAGGCTGTGGCAGGGGGTTGGAATATGGGAGGGGATGAGGGCTCTGGCTGAGGGTGTGGGCTCTGGGGTGGGACCATGGATGAGGGGCTTGGGACTGGGGCAGCAGGTTGGGGTGCGGGAAAGGGTGTGGGATTCAGGAGGGAATTTATGTGCAGGAGGGGATTCCAAGCTGGGGTAGGGGATTGGGGCATGGGAAGTGGTTCAGGGTGTGGGCTCTGGACAGTGCTTAACTCAGGAGACTCCTGGGAAGTGGTGACATGTTTCTCCAGCTCCTAGGCAGAGGGATGGCCAAGGGGCTCTGCGTGCTGCCTGCACCTGCAGGTGCCACCCCGCAGCTCCCATTGGCCATGGTTCCTGTGAGCCGCGGGGAGCCGGGAATGGAGTCTACCAGCCCCGCTGTGGCAGCAACACCACCAACCGGACTTTTAATGGCCTGGTCAGCAGAGCTGACCGAAGCGGCCACAGTCCCTTTTTGACTGGGTGTTCCAGTCGAAAACAGGACACCTGGCAACCCTACGGCCTATTGAAGTCCCTTCTAGTCCTACACTTCCATATTTCACTATGGGTATGCTCCAAGTGCCTGAAACTAGAGAATTCTTGCCAGTAGTGTCCACTGGCCTGCACCTGCGCCCCTGCTGTCCTTGCACTCCACACTGAGGATATCAGGCATGGAGCGGACCGACTGCCTCTCCAATTTCTTCTCTACCCCCAATCCAGTCATGATCCAAAGCAAAAGAGAAGGAGGGTGTATATGGACCACACATCTTAAAGAAATCTGGTAACAATAAGGTAAGTAAGTAACTTCTCTTTCTTCTTCGAGTATTGGTCTCTATGTTTATTCCCCAGTGGGTGACTGACAAGCAGCATTTGGGGTGGGGGGTGCAGGGATGCAGGTGGTGTAGTAGCTTGCAGGACCACTGTCCCAAAGGATGCATCTTCAGTGGGATCCTGGATCAAGGAATATTGTCTCATAAATGTGTGGAGGGAGCTTCCATTGCTGCCCTGCAATATTAAATGGGCACCTCTTGAAGTGATGGTAAAGACAGGGGCAACAAGTTATATGGGCCCATGGTGCCCAGGCTCCAGGAATATTCAGGGCCCAGGGGCCCAGCTCCACCAATGTTTGGAGCCTGCCTGCTGCCCCTGCGCACCTCCCTGGGAGCAGCCCCCGGCCCCTGCATGCTTACCCGGCGTGCCTCCCCCGGGCACTGGAGCATCCCTGCCTCAAGCGGGTGGCTGCCGTGGAGCTACACGCTGCACTCCCTTGCTGCTGCCGGTGGCCGCTGCTGCCTACACACAAGAGTGGCACCGGCAGCAGGCTGAGGCAGCTGTCGCACCTGAGGAGGGGAGGAGGTGCACACATGATTGGCAGCTCTCCCCTCCCCCAGCACCCACCAGGAGGCAATGCCTAGGGGGCTTCTGGGAGACAGAGTCTGGACCTCACCTAAGCAGCTGCTAGGGCTTGGGTGAGTGTTCGACCCCCCGCCACCACTCCTGCCCCACGCTGGGCAAGGGGAAGCCCCATCCCCCATGAGGCTATGGTGAGGGGCAGCAGTCTGCAGCAGGTGAGGAGGCCACATGTGATGGCAGCCCCCTCCGCTCCTGGCACCCACCACAGGGGAGGCGAGGGGGCTTCCTGGACCTGAGAGGGCCCCAGCCCCTAAGCGCATGTGCAATGATGGTGTTGGGTGAATGCGCTGCCAGGGCAGAGAGATGGGGTCCCTCCCCTGGAGCTCACTGCTGCTGACAGGAATAGAGCTGGGGGGACTGTGGAGTCCTCCTCTCTGGCCCCAACCCTGGGGGCAGCCTGTCTTCACCCCAAACTCCTCATCCCCAGCCCGTCCCACCCCACCCCAGAGCCCTCACTCCCCCCGCACTCCAACCCTCTGCCCCGCCCTCAGCCCCCTCCTGCACCATGAACCCCTCATCCCCAGCCCCCTGCAGACCTCAACCCCACACCCCAACACTCTGCCCTAGTCCTGAGCCCCCTCCCATACCCCAAGCCCCTCATCCCCAGTCCCACCTCAGAGCCCACACCCCCAGCCAGAGCTCTCATCCCCCCACACTCCCCCACATTGTGCAATATAGAGAAACTGTTAAATGCTTACTGTTGCCAGTCCATTTTTACATTATTTTTAAAAATATATATCAGCTTACATGGCAGGTGAGGGGGAGGGGCGGGACGTGGACTTATTCTGGGCACCACCAAAATTATACAAACCTGCCACCCCTTGGTACTGAGGCTGCCTGAACTCTCAGAGTAAGCCCTTACCCTGTGCAGCAGAGGAAGCTGTGTTAACTGATAACAGAATAGAATATAGCTAGAGATCTACTTAGAGATACTCTGAGAAAATACAGCCTGTCCTTGTATTTGTTCTGCTATGGCAACAAATAATTTAGGTGACTTCCTGATCTATTTTGTTCCTTGTAGATAGAACGCCAATGCTCATTGCACATTGAGGGAATGAAGTCTGTACTAAAGGCATGGATTTTCAGGAAAATCACCGGTAAGTGAATTGACTGGTTTATATGAAATTCCAAAGCTAGTAATAAATTTCAGGTGCAGTCATAGGAAGGCCTTATCCTTATGGAATATTGTGTATGGTGGATCAGGCATTAAGGCCTCCAGTTCATATACCCTTTTGGGTGAGGTGATGGCAACTAGGAAGGTGACCTTCACTGACAGGTAAAACACAGAATATGTAGCTAGCGGTTCGAAGGGAGGTTAGTGAGTACCGAGTACCCAGGGAGCAAAGAGATGTCACCCTGGAGTCTTTCAACGAGTGACTCATCTGTCTTTTGCGTGAAAACAATTAGCCTCATTGAACGGTAAATCCTTAACCACATTAACCTCCAACCTGAAGAGTATAAAGAGGTTCTGGCCACTAGTTTGGCCTCATCTATAAGGGCTTGAAATTAAGTGCTGTCTTCCTGATGCAACTTGTCCTAAAAGTCCAGGAATTTAGAATCGTTCAGGAAATCGTATTTGTTGAAAAAAGTTTGAAAATTTGAGATCCTAAACTGCAGGTGGATAGATGTAAAGACCTTTCTCTGCATAAGATCAAGACGCTTGGCCTCCTTTCTGTGCGGGTGGCCCTTGGGTGTTGGTGCCTGGATCTTTCAATTGCCACCTGAAACACCAAGCAGTTCAGGCCAGGGTGGATGAACAAGAACTCTGCTCTCTTAGTTAGGACAAAGTATGCCTTCTCTGGCCTATCAAGGATAGGGACACAGGTAGCGGGTTTGTACCACACAGCCCTTACCCATTCTATCATGGCTTCGTTTACCAGGAAAGCAACCTGACTGGAGCCCATAGGCTACAGGATATTCAGGAGCTTATGCTCATGGTTCTGGACCTCTTCTAAGGAGATTTGAAACTCTTCCACTACTCACTGTGAAAGCTCCTGGAACTATGATTGTCCAGGGGAGACAGAGAGGCTGAAGCAACCACCCCATTGGATAACAAGGATGATACCCTTGTTGGAACTGGTGGTACCTGAGGATCTGGCTCATCTTCCTCTTCTTCTAGTGACTTAGGGGGTTCAGACTAGCCCGTTGGATAAGATTCCCTTTTGGAATAGATGGATTCTGGGTAATGCACATAAGAGTGCCAAGGGCCCCAATAAGGCTAGTATGAGGGGTTGAAGAGGGTTGTGGTTGTTCCTAAGACACTGAATACCAATTGTTCTGAGGAGGAAGTTCCTGCCTGTGTGGCCAAGGCCTGTTCCACAAAATTCTCACCCCCGTCTGGGCTGAATACCCTGTCTGGAGAGGAAGCTGGCTTCACAAGCACAACCGACTCTCCGGAAAATTAAAATGTTGGATTTGGGTCCACAAGCAGTTGTGATGTATCTGTGAAGAGGAAATAGTTGCTAGTGCATGGGCCCAGGGATAAACTTCTCCAAAAGTCCTGGATTCCCACAGGCATTTGTATCTCCCTGGGAGAACTGGTCCCAATAACAAGGGAGATTGTGGGTGGGGGAAGAGGAAGATTTTGTCAGGAGTGGTATAAGTCACTGGTACCTTTGGAGACTGTGATGTATCACTCCATACTACTGGAGAAGGTGTAGACAGTGCCTCCTTATGGGTCCATGATGGTACTGCTGGTGAATGAGACTAACCTCACAATCTTCGGTGGTACCAGCAGTTCCTGATCTTTCGGGTCTCAGTATTTCATTTTAGGTAGCATGGCAGTCGGTATCAAAGCCAGTGCACAGGCTGGTAATGCAGTTTTGCTCCTATGAGTCTGCTGAATATACCTATGCAACTTAGAAGGATCTAAGACCTTATGACTTGGGTGTGAGGGCTCACCTGACCTGGATGGAGTCAGGGAGGGCTCTCTCCTCTTTGAAGGTCTAGGAGGGGAATCTATTTTTGCGTGAGAAGAGTAAGGGGTACTCTATGTGGGGTCCCAGTCAAAGGGTCCTTCTGTCTACCCCTCTCCCTTCTGGAATCAGACATAAAACTAGGGGATATGCTCTTTGTCAAATCTGGCCAGTGTATGGGGTGGGAGGGTTCCTCCACCCCCGCGCATGGGTCTGGCTGGGGCCTTATTGTCTGCTCCATAAGGTGTTTCCAAAGTTGAACCTCTTGCATCTGCTGTGTTTGTTTGGGGAAGGAGCAGCAGATACTGCACTTGGCAGAGATAGTAGAGGCAACACTGGTGGTCATCTCTGAGCAAAAAGGAGTGGAGGTAGGAAATACAGTTTTTGAAGTCTAGAATCTTGGTCATAATCCAAGTCCCGCACCAGGAGACACTAACACTAGCTAAACTAGAACTATAAAAACACTAACAAAACTAAGAACAGTATAAAAAACCACCTTTGAATAGTTACAGGAAGAAGTGAAAAGAGAAGCTGTGGTCACTCGAGGATTCCAACTCAGACCATGCAGCAGTAAGAAGGGATTGGAGAGACTGTTGGTCTGCTCTCTCCCTTACGCCCTCAGTGCAGAGCATGAGGAGTCCAGGGCCACAGCTACTTGCAGGAATTCTCCAGTCTCTGGCGTATGGAACACATGCATACTCACAGTGAAATACACATAGGGACCAGCACTTGAAGAATATCGTCTTAGGAAGGCATGATCTCAGTTTTCATCTGAAATTTAACCTCCTCATTTTAACTAAAAGACTGAGGAAAATGTTAAAGTTGAACCAGAAACTTGAAATTGCTCCATCTGATTGAGAGATTAGATTTTCTAAATTATTGTTATTTGCTCTGCCATTGCAGAGAATCTGGAGCCCTAACAATAACGTGACCTATCTATTCTGAAATTTCTGTTGTACATTTCTGGAGATCGGGATCTGAACCAGTTTCCAAAAATCATCTGCCCAACTTTGCAAGCTAGAAGTTCAAACACTAACCAATTCTATTAACCAGGCTAAAACCATAGCTATAACTCTTTGAGGTGGGGATTGTCTTTTTGTTATGTGTCTGATCAGGCCCCCTAGGCTAGGCATTGCCAAAATAAAAATATACCTTTTATGTCATGTCTTGGAAAGAGCAATTTCTTTACATGGTGCCATCTTGTGGAAGGAACTGAAGATACACATTAACACTGATAGGTTTCAGAATAGCAGCCGTTAGTCTATATCCGCAAAAAGAACAGGAGTACTTGTGGCACCTTAGAGACTAACAAATTTATTTGAGCATAAGCAGTTGGTAGGACAACTCCCATCTTTTCATGTTCTCTGTATGTGTATATATATCTCCTTACTATATGTTCCATTCTATGCATCTGATGAAGTGGGCTGTAGCCCACGAAAGCTTATGCTCAAATAAATTTGTTAGTCTCTAAGGTGCCACAAGTACTCCTATTTTTATTGACACTGATGTTGATACAGCAGGAAAATGAGGACAGGCACATGCATGGAATTAAGTGGCAGGCTCCAACTTTTATTAAACTTTTTAACACAAGGGAGGGGCACTACCCACCCATCCCCCCTACAATCCTATAACCAAGTATTGAATTGGTTCCAGTGCAGGAGTTACAGGGCTCCTTACCATATACCCCATAACTGGCGCAAAGATTACAGGGCTCCTTACCATGTAACCCATAATTGGTGCCAGGGTTAAAGGGCGCCTTACCATATATCCCATAATTGGTGCTAGGGTTACAGGGCTCCTTACCATATAACTAGGGCCATACCAAATTCACGGCCATGAAAAATGTGTCATGGACTATAAAATCTGGTCCCCCCCACATGAAATCTGGTATTTTGTGTGTTTTACCTATACTATACACATTTCATGGAGGGGAGGGGAACCATTTCTCAAACTGGGGGTCCTGACCCAAAAGGGAGTTGCAGGGGGTCACCAGGTTATTTGGGGTAGGGGATGGGGTGTCATGGTATTGCCTTCAGAGCTGGGAGGCTAGAGGGCAGTGGCTGTTGACTGGGCACCCAGCTCTGAAGGCAGCGCCCCACCGGCAGCAGCGCAGAAGGATGACAATACTATACCATGCCACCCTTAATTCTGTGCTGCTGCTTTCAGATCTGGGTGGCCAGATAGTGGCGGCTGCTGACCGAGGGTCCAGCTCTGAAGGCAGCAGAACAGAAGTGAGGGTGGCATTACCACATACCATGCCATCCTTACTTCTGCGCTGCTGCTGCCAGAGATAAAAGACCTGGGATTTTGGTGATGAGCCTTGGGCTCATGATAGGGTGATACCTTGTGGCTTTTGTGGGCCAAGGTCTGACCTTGTGGGCCTTGTGTCCTTGTGGGTTAGAGTCCCCACCCTGCCCATCACCAAAATCACAGATCTTTTATCTCTGGGAACTATTCATTTTATTCTCTTAACTAGTCTGGAAATCATCCACAGGGGGTGCCAGTGACTAGCTTGGTTGTTGCCCCAACACTCAAGCACACTGCCTATATCACAGTTCCTGTCCAATCCATTCCCTCACATCCTGTAATGGACATAAGTCCTGTAACACCTCAATTTGCTGCATCTGCCATGGGCCAAAACCACCTGCAGCCACTGATGTGGCTTCCCCAATCCTGAAAGAATGAATACCACATTGTTTGGTGTCAAGACAGCAGTAGCTCAAGGTTTTTCCCAATACTGTGCTAAATTGGTACTTTGTCAGGCAGCTGTCATTACACTGTCTGAAGAGCAGACCCAGCTGCAGGCTCCAGATTTTTAGCAAGACTCTTATTGGCTGATGTTTACATTGCCCCATCTGCACATTCCTTCAACACCACAAAAGCCCCCTTCCCCCTCTGGTCTGATTTTTGAGTTCCAAATGCAGGGACACTGCTCCTGCAGAGAGTTGCACATCTTTTACATTTAACACACAGTGGGACCTGTCCGCAGCTGCCATAGGCATCAGCTCACTCACTCTAAAAGAGCCAAAGAGGGCAACAACAAATACTGCCTTAAATAAAATGGTCTCTTTCCCACAGTTGCAGACCCAGGGCAGAGCCTGTAATAATCCTGTCAGGGTTTCCAGTGTTATGAGTAACCTGTTGTTCCTCTGGTACCCCTCTCTCCTGGCCTACCCTTCAAAGAGTTTCCACTATAAAAATGCACACATGGGTCTGGGAAACCCACCAACCTATTCCATAAGACAGGCATGCTGGCTGGAGAGAGATAATGGACGGAGAAATCACGGTGGGTCAAAGACACCACATATCACACAAACTGATGTGTAGATATGGGCCCTCACTGTGAAGCTCTTCCTGTGCCCGAAATTCCCTCAACTGTAAAAGGCCGGCGTTATAGGCCTACAGAGCAACAGAGTCATCTACTAGTCCCACAGCTGTCTTGAGCCAAGGTTCCAGAGTTGTTGGGGCATCACCCATAGATCCTTGCTGGCCAACAGGGCAAATTCCCAGAATCTATCAGCCTGAAATCAAGATGGAGCATTGACAACACCATTAACCAGGACATGCACTGCATGAAAAAGGATGTTAAACCACAAGAGTGTAAAACCAAGGCCTTCACCAGCCTCATTACCCTGAGCAGTCTCAGTTGACTGCCTGTTTACAATGTGGGCCACAGATTGGTTGTCACACCAGAAACAGACTTTTTTGTTCTGAATGTTTGTTTCTCAAATAGTGAATGCCCCAAGCCACCCACCTTTCTGGCCACCTCTGTCCACACCACCCTCCTTGAAAGTAAAACTCCAAACCTATGCCTCCTGAGTCATCAGACTGTACCTGTACTTCAGTTTTGAGTCATCAATCCGAATGCCATATTGAAATCCCATCAAACTCTTTCCGGTATTTTTCCCCACACTTCTAAATCTTCTTTCATCACCTCTAAATCTTCTGTCATTCACACTCCAGAGAAGGCCGATACCAGATGGGCACAAAATGCCTGACTGGGAGCCACCACCCAGCATGCAAAGTTTTCTTTGCCCCTTTGAGAGCCTGTATCAGTGCCCTGACCGATTCCAACTTCTCTGTCCCAACTAGGAAGGACACACTCTTCTGACTCACCACCATGTGCACAATGAACTATTCCAGCTCTTATCTAGCTGCTCCCCTTGACCTGTGACACTCCTCTTGATATGGGAAAAATTCCCTAGACTCCATTTTGTAATCCTAACCTCCATTTTTGTGTCTCTGTCTTCCCTATTGAATAAGCAGGAGTCACTTCAACTAGAACTGCAGGTCACTTGACATTGGATGTTATAGGTCACATGACTAGAGCTGAACAATCTCTGGGCTGAGGATGCCCAAGAGTGAAAAATCACATAAAATGACGTATGGCCACAAAAGAGCCCAAATCTGGTGCATGAGCAGTAGGGATAGATAAAGGAATCATGGCTCTGAGGTAAACAGCAGCAGTGAGCATGGCAGGCGGGTGAAGCTTCCCCTTGGAGACTAGCCCCCTGCCCTGCCTCTTCCAGCCGAGGCCCCTGCTCACTGCTTTCAGCTCCCCACAACCTCCCCTGTGGCCCCAGCCAGAGGAGGGGAGGAGCAAGCGGGGCAGGGCCCAGGGGGAGGGGCTGAGAGCTTAGGGCTCCCGGAGCCCCTCCCCCATACTGCTTCTTCCCATAGCCCCGCCCATGGCCCCACCTCCATTCTGCCTATGGCCCAGTCTCACCTCTTACCCTGTGGCCTCTGCCCCTCTTCCACACCCACTCCGCCTCTTCTCACTCAAGGACCTGGCCCACTTGCTCCTCCCCTCCCCTGGCTGCAGCCTCAAAAAAGCTCTGTGCCTCTGCTGGGGCTATGGCGGGGAGCGAGAGCTCCTCCAGCCCTGGGGCCATGGCAGGGGGAGATTTTTCCAGGGACCCCAAATCCACCACTGTTCCCCCACCCCACAGCATGAGGTTTGGGGAGGCTTAGCCACCCCTGGCCTCCATTACGTGCCACTCATGGCAGTGAGCATGTGCAAGGATACCAGTAGTAGCTACTGAGTGTGTGCAGTACGGGGTGAGAGGAAGGTCAGCTAGCTGACTAGCCGGCTGGCCACAGCTTGTCCACATTGGTTATAACTTGTCTAAAGGTCAGAGCTGTCCATCAGAATTCTGAGGTAATGGTTGGTACTGAGCATGTGCAAATGAGATAATTGTTTAAAAGGTATATAAGGCTATGTCTACACTACAAAGATAAGTCAACCTATGTTAGGTTGACTTACAGCCACCACATTAATCTGGGAGCGGGGAGGAAAGCCACTCAGGGCTTCTTGCCTCCGCGCTTCCAGACAGGAGCAGGGAGGGAGCCGCCTGGGACTTCTTGCCTCTGGCAGGCAGATCCGCGCCAGAAGTCCGGTTGGCTGCTATGCTCCCAGCAGGGCGCAGAAACCCAGAACCCAAGGGGCAGCAGGGCTCCCAGCAGGGAGTGGGGAGGCTGGGCAGCAGCCCAACTTGGAGTGGAGACTGGGTAGCAGCCAAGGAGCTGGCTTACAAGAATGACAGCGAACAGCCAATGTAAGGTCCAGTGTCTACACAGACACTGCGTCACCTTAACTACACCAAAATAAGCCCTACACCTCTCGTTGAGATGATTTTATTATGTCAGCATAGCAGGGCAGTTACATCAGTGGGAGAAACATTTCAGTGTGAACACCTCCACTGTTTTGTTGACAAAACTGTGTAGCGTAGACAAGGCTTAAGAAAGTCCAGATAGAACAGTATATAAAAGGACAGCTGCCCGCAGGCAGAAGTCAGTCAGAAGCCAGCAAGAAGAGCTGCTGGAAGAAGTCTCCAACTTTTTGCATTGGTGACCCCTTTCACACAGCAAGCCTCTGAGTGTGACACCCCCCTTAGAAATTAAAAACACATTTTTATATTTAAAACTATATTAAATGGTAAATTCAAACCCTATTGCTTAAAATGAATTTATCTTTTCTCACTGCTTTTAAATTAAGACAAACACATTTTATCAAATTATGATTATAAGCAGAGAAGTAATTTTTATGTAGAATTTTATTTTAATACTTGACAGCAAATAATCAACAGAAGCAGCTAAAAATCAGTGAGATGGATGATGCTGTTTATTTGACACAAGAAGTTTTATTCTTGGTGTTGTTTTAGAAAGGGTGCATCTGATGTCATCCTTCAAATCAAGCTGGTTTTGCAATTTTGTCTTTATTGTGAAGTCTGGAGAATCCACTCTCACATTTGTAGGTAGCAGGAAACTGCAGAAGGTCTCTGGGCCATTTCGCTCACCAGTGGGAATTCACTTGCAACTGAGCACCAGAACTGGTTTGGAGGCAGCTGTGTGAATTTTGCTTTCACTTCATCATCGATCATGTCGACAAACTTCCTGAGCATGAATATCTTCAGTAGATAGCTGCTCAGCCGTCACACTGAAAGAGTTCTTCACCAGGGAATGAAATGCTTTTGGTAGCACTGGAAAGTAGCACAAGAACTCTTCATGAAGTGCTTTCAGATGTTCACTAATAGCTGACTTGAGAGCACTATTGATTTCCTCCTCCTCGCTAAATGAGGAAAGTGTAGGAAACAGGGGCGGCTCCAGGCACCAGCATGCCAAGCGCGCCAAGCGCGTGCTTGGGGTGGCAAGCCACAGGGGACGCTCTGCTGGTCGCCGCGAGGGCAGCAGGCAGGTTGCCTTTGGCGGCATGCCTGCGGAGAGTCTGCTGGTCCCGCGGCTTCGGCGGACCTCCCACAGGCTGCCGCAGAATTCGCGGGACCCGGGACCTCCCGCAGGCAAGCCGCCTAAGGCAGCCTGCCTGCCGTGCTTGGGGTGGGAAAATGCCTAGAGCCACCCCTGGTAGGAAACATGCCTTTTCTGTGTCCAACTTCTTGCACCACAGATCCAACTTCATCTGGAAGGCTCTGATTTTATTAGTCAAGTCTATTAATGTTGAACATTTCCCCTGAAGGGACAGATTGAGGTCATTAAAGCTATCAATGATATCAACTAGGTATGCCAAGCAGAGAAGCCATTTCTTGTCACTGAACTTTTTGTTCAGCTCATTTCTCTTTTTGCAGAAAAAACTCCATCTCTTCACACAGTATAAAAATGCGCTTTAATGTGCATCCCTAGAAAGCCATTGGACTTGAGCTTGGAAAAGAGGAGACTAAGGGGGGATATGATAGAAGTATATAAAATCATGAGTGATGTGGAGAAAGTGAATAAGGAAAAGTTATTTACTTGTTCCCATAATATAAGAACTAGGGGCCACCAAATGAAATTAATGGGCAGCAGATTTAAAACAAATAAAAGGAATTTCTTCTTCACACAGCACACAGTCAACTTGTGGAACTCCTTGCCTGAGGAGGTCGTGAAGGCTAGGACTATAACAGTGTTTAAAAGAGAACTGGATAAATTCATGGAGGTTAAGTCCATTAATGTCTATTAGCCAGGATGGGTAAGAAATAGTGTCCCTAGCCTCTATTTGTCAGAGGGTGTTAATGGACAGCAGGAGAGAGATCACTTGATCATTACCTGTTAGGTTTACCCCCTCTGGGACACTTGGCATTGGCCACTGTTGATAGACAGGATACTGGGCTGGATGGACCTTTGGTCTGATCCAGTGCGGCCATTTTTATGAGTGTGGAAAAGCAGAACTTCATATACACCACCAATTTCGTTGTAGAGCTCTTGGAAGAGATGACTATTCAGACCATATGCTTTAATGTAGTTCATTGCTTGTATAATGACATCCAGCACAGCATTAAGGCACATTGGCAATGTCTTTGCAGCTAGGACTTGATGGATTCCAAAATGAGCAGGACCATCCTTACCCATACACAAACTACGCAGCTGCAGAGGGCACAGAAAATTTGGGGCAATTGGTGCTCTACGCAGCCGTGTGCTACTCCAGCAGCCAGCCCAAACCCTCAGCTGAAAGCTGCCCCTGCTCCCACCCCATGCCCACTCCACCCCTTCCCCATAGCCCCCGCCCCTGCTCTGCCCAAGTCCCACCCCCAATCCACCCCTTCACAGGAAGAGTCAACACGGTTTTAGTAAAGGGAAATCACGCCTCACCAATCTACTAGAATTCTTTGAGGCAATCAGTGGATATAGTGTATTTAGATTTTCAGAAAGCCTTTGACAAGGTTCCTCACCAAAGGCTCTTATGCAAAGTATGCTGCCTCAGGATAAGAGGGAAGATGCTCTCATGGATTGGTAACTGGTTAAAAGATAGGAAACAAAGTGTAGGTATATATGGTCAGTTTTCAGACTGGAGAGAGGTAAATAGTGGTAACCCCCAGGGGTCTGTTGTGGGATCAGTCCTATTCAACATATTCTTAAATGATCTGGAAAAAGGGGTAAAACAGTAAGGTGGCAAAATTTGCAGATACAAAATTACTAAAGATAGTTAAGACCCAGGCAGACTGAGAAGAGCTACAAAAAGCTCTCTCAAAACTAGGTGACTAGGCAACCAAATGGCAGATGAAATTTAATGTTGATAAATGCAAAGTAATGCATATTGGATAGCATAGCCCCAACTATACCTATAAAATAATGGGGTCTAAATTAGCTGTTACCACTCAAGAAAGATCTTGGAGTCATTGTGGATAGTTCTCTGAAAACATCCACTCAATGTGCAGCAGCAGTCTAAAAAGTGAACAAAATGCTGGGAATAATTAAGAAGGGGATAGAAAATAGGACAGAAAATATGTTGCCTCTATATAAATCCCTGGTATGCCCACATTTTGAATACTGTGTGCAGATGTGGTCGCCCCATCTCAAAAAAAAGATATATTGGAATTGGAAAAGGTTCAGAAAAGCTCAACAAAAATTATTAGGGATATGGAACGGCTTCTGTATGAGGAGAGATTAATAAGACTGGGACTTAGCTTGAAAACGAGACAGCTGAGGGGAGATATGATTGAGGTCTATAAAATCATGACTAGTGTAGAGAAAGTAGATAAGGAAGTGTTGTTTACTACTACTTATAAACAGAAGAACTAGGGGTCACCATATGAAATTAATAGGCAGCAGGTTTAAAACAAACAAAAGGAAGTATTTCTTCACACAACGCACAGTCAAGCTGTGGAACTCCTTGCCCGAGGATATTGTGAAGGCCAAGACCGTAACCGCGCTCAAAAAAGAACTAAATAAATTCATGCCTGTTAGCCAGGATGGGCAGGAATGGTGTCCCTAGCCTCTGTTTGCCAAAAGCTGGGAATGAGCGACAGGGGATGGATTGCTTGATGATTCCCTGTTTGTTCATTCCCTCTGGGGCACCTGGCATAGGATACTATCGGAAGACAGGATACTGGGCTAGATGGACCTTTGGTCTGACCCAGTAGGGCTGTCATAAACATACAGCTAAGGGTAGCATAGAATCCCTCTTTACCCTGTAAAGGGTTAATTCCTCTTTTACCTGTAAAGGGTTAAGAAGCTCAGATAACCTGGTTGGCACTTGACCAAAAGGACCAATAAGGGGAGAAAATATTTTCAAATCTGTGAGGGAAGGTTTTTTGTTTGTGTCTTTTGTTTTGTTCTCTCGGAGTCAGCAAAGGAACCAGGGCAGGGTAAATACATCTCCCTAAACTATCTCTGGACTAAGCATCTACTGTTGCAGAAATAGTAAGTAATAGCAAAAAAATGCATTAGATTATCTTTTGTTTTAGGTTGTGAATTTTCCCTGTGATAAGAGGGAGGTTTATCCCTGTTTTCGTAACTTTAAAGTTTTGCCTAGAGGGGAAATCCTCTGTGTTTGGAATCTTTTTGTTACCCTGTAAAGTTATCTTCTATCCTGATTTTACAGAGGTGATTCTTTTATTTTATTTTTTTTAAACAAAACTTCTTTTAAGAACCTGATTGTTTTTCAGTGTCCTAAAGACCCAGGGGTTTTGATCTGTGCTCAATTTGTAACCAATTGGTTAGGATATTATTCTCAAGCCTCCCCAGGAAAGGAGGTGTAGAGGCTTGGGGGGATATTTTGGGGGGGAATAGGATTCCAAGTGGTCCTTTCCCTGATTCTTTGTCTAAATCACTTGGTGGTTGCAGCATACTGTTCAAGAACAAGGTGGAACTTGTGCCTTGGGAAAGTTTTAACCTAAGCTGGTAAAAATAAGCTTAGGGAGTCTTTCATGTGGGTCCCCACATCTGTACCCCCGAGTTCAGAGTGGGGAAGGAACCCTGACAAGGGCCATTCTTATGTGACTCTTGGCCTCCACCCTAGTGAGTAGTCGGAGAGGAAGGGGCTGAGGGAACAGCCCCAGCATAGACAGGACTGGCTAAAGATTCAGCCCTCAGTCCTCCTCTGTCACAGATGCATGACATGACCCTTAGGATTTCCAATTTTGGTTGATGTATTCCTGGAGATTTCATCACATGACAATCTAATTCCTGGAGACTCCAGGCCAATCCTGGAGAGTTGGAAACCCTAGGACCCTTGGGCTTCCCACCCAATAGGAAGAGAGGTAGAAACAGGTCTCCTAGAGATGGCTCCAGTAGTGCTGTCTGGGCAGAGTCAGGTCCTTCCTTGTCACCCTAATGATATCATGTTACCCTCACCTCTCCCAGCACTTCCCCTCCAGCAGGGGGAGCGGGGAGGGCCACAGCAGGAAACTGCTCTGATCAGGCCACTCACAGCTGCACCATGTGGCCTCCAGCCTCCCACCCTCCCCTGCATGAGAAGGAAGGGCCTTGGCTTCAGACTCAACCTGGGCTGCACTCTTCCAGAACCCAGGGCCCGCAGCACTGAGCCTTGTGGAACTCTACAAACCAGTGCCCAAGATGAAGGAGCAATGACCCATCACAACCTTCTGAAGGGAAAGGACTAGAACCAGCACATTACAGTTCAGTCTCTCCTGCCAAATCTCTCAGCAACAGCCCCTGGTCAAATGCGTCAGTGCTGCTGCTCTAGTCTCATACTACTACGTTATGTTTGCCCATTTCCCATCACTAAAAGATCATTTGCAAACATGATCAGCACCCTGCAACTAGAAGATGTTTTTGGGTATGGCTTGGTTTTACATTTGCACTTTAGTCATTCTCATAAGAGGCTTATGTGATGCTTAACTGAAAGCCTGTTGAAGTCACTGGGTGTCTTTCCATTTATTTCAATGGGCTTTTGTTCTGGCCTATAGAGCTGCACAATTCTTATACAACAGGATATACTTTGTATTGTATGTGTACTAAAGTTCAACCATTTTTTTTCTGCTCTCAGGACTTGGGTAGGAAGTCTGTAACATAATGCTTCAAGAAGAGTTAGACAGCTACTTTAAAGAACAAGGGGAGACCGAGAATCTATACATTTTTGAGGAAGGGACAATGACATGCAAGAATCATTATCTGAATCAGAAACAACATTTCCCACTATATAATGTATTTGACTTTGAAAGTCTACTAAAAATAAAGTGTTTTTAAAATCAGTAACATTTATTTCAGTTAAACTGAGACATGACTTCAAAGTTAATACAGGATAAAAGTTAATGGAATTTGTCAAAGAAACTACTACTAAAACTTAATAAAAAATATGAATTGCACTTCCACTACATACATTACAGGCATATGTTTTTAAAAAAGAAAAAAAAGTTAGTTTTGAATAGAATATTATGAAGGATACTGGCATGTAAAAATGACATTTTGACATAAGCTATAACCATTAGACTTCCCCTCCTGGAGAGAATTTTCCCTTTTTCAAGTCAGCAGTTTTAAAAAATTTTACACACACACACACCCTTGTTCAATTTGCAACTTGCATAGCAAAGTTTACATGTACAGCTTTAGACAGTCTTCTATGCAAGCTAGAAAACTAACATTTTTGCACAGTGAATTGTAAACCATTTTCTAAGAAAATGAGTTTTTCAAATAATATTTAGTATAAACGCAAATTTTAATACACAAAACTGATTTTTTTTTGGCAAACAAACAAATAGGTTTTGATAAAGCCATGTCTCTTCTGACTGTAAGATAAAGCACTGCTGCACCTACCAATCATACCCCAGGCCAAAGGTCACTGAAGTCAACAAACGTCCTTCCATTGGTTTCAATGAATTTTGGATTGATGTTAACTCTAAGGAACACATGTAAACAGAGCTACCACTTATTTTTAATGAACCTGTAACCTCTCTCAATCACCACCATGCCTAATTTCCAATTTAAATTATTAGAAAAATTCTAGAAACAAGGCAAATAAAGGCCTGCAAATAGAGAATACCTTTTAAGGAAGGATTTTTTTCCCCAGAGATCTTGAGCTTATTTCCAAACACATTTTATTGAATGATTATGGTCTGGAATAAGTTTTCCCTGAGTGCTCTTTTTGCCTGCTTAGAAAAATTAGAACATGGTTTTCAAAATACTGCTTTATTGCAATTTCCTTTGAATAAACACAATTTTTTCCCAGGCAAGTTGTTCCATTCTGGTACTACTGGACTGTGCACTAAAACAAACATGGACGCTACTGCTCCAGTAGAACCACATCAGAATATTCTATTGCCAAATAGGATTATTCAGGCAGGTCTAGAAACATACTTTCTGGCCAGATCTACAAAGACAAGATGCCTCAAAGTGATTTCCTTTCATTTCAAAAGGTACAGAACTTACACCACCTCTGCTAGCAAAGATACAGTGGCACTGGTATCACTAAAGGAAGAAACTGCTTTACTATGCCTCTAAAGCTCAGACAAGAAAAGGGAACAAAGAACTGTATGATGCAGGAGAAGAGTCAGGAGCAAAATGAGAATGAACATGCTGTTTTCCATGCAGTAAAGTTGAGAAAATGAATGCCTCATGCAAGATGCAAAGTTATCATACCCTCAGTAGGTTCGTTTCATGTGATCTTTAGGGGTCTAATCCCCCTTGATGCTCACCTTAGCATGAATGGAAGTTGTGTGGACACATGGAGGAAAGCCTAGGGGCCTGATTCTGATTTCACGTATATCCTTGTCAATCAGAAGTAATTCCATGGACTTCAATAAAGTTACACCAGTCAAACCAGTGTAAGCAAGATAAAGATCACCCCCCAGACTCAAGATGTATAATTCAAATCACAATACTAGATGATGCATTTAAACATTGCTGATTGCACTCATAATTCAGTAGTTTCTTCATTTTAAAATGTCTAGCAGTTAAAAGTGATGGCCTAGAGTAGTTTATAAGCACCACTCTATACAATAGCCTAAAAAAGCAATCTAAGAAACTGTATTTACAATTAAAATAAGTATTAGACCTTTCTGGATTTTGCATTCATTCATCATAGCAGAATAATTTACATGGCTTACAGTAATAAATAATAAATAAGTCACTTAAAAGCTTTTGGAGAATACATTCTCCGTATTGGAGTACAGTACAGTTCCAGGAAGCAGCAATGAATTCTGGCTATGGTTTCTTCCTGAGGTTCCTTAGGTCGGACGGCCTTGACCAAAGCGAGATTTAGACCTGGATTTAAAATAAATAGTACATATACATGTGGAGGCACTTTTATCATGATACAGGATTAATTGTTGCTAATTATAATAGTCAGTTTGATAGTTCGCTGTTTGTATGAAACCATTTTATGACTTGTCAAAATCCTAAACCCTAAACATTCAAGTAGATCATAGAAGGGAGAAACAGTACATTATACTGTTATGCTCATTGTCCCTTTATACCATGACATCTCTAGTCACCCATTTGTATCCTCATATAAAAGATAATATTTATCAATGCTTGGCCATCAAATACCTGCTTTTCAGGGAGAAGTATCTACATACATGTGTGTGCATGTGGATGCATACAGAGTAACAGGAACTCCTTACAGGTTTCAATATGAAATGAAATCATATCAATTTTCACTGCACACAAGACATGCTCTGGCTAAGAAAGAGCCATCCGCAGATCCATTATAAAACTTTAGTTCTAAGATTCACCACTTGACCACCAAGTTATGAGTAGAACATTGGCTCCAGACTAAACCCTGTCATACAAGATGTCAACCTCTCAGTGATTTTTTTTCCTGATAACTCATGGAATAAGGATGGGGCTTTGGAACAATGCCAAATAGGTCACTGATGTTGGAATTTTTGGAAGTGGACAGAGAGAGGACTAATAGATCTGTGGGGACACTGATCCAGAAACTCAAAATTCCAGATGGGTTTACAGTGGGGAAGTCACTTCTAACCCACACACTGCAGACGGGCTGTACTGCAGCTCTGCAAGGTTGGGTTCCATTTTCCTGGCTTGACTACAAGGTTTAGTGGGGTGAGGGTGATTTTTACCTTCAAATGCACTTCACACACTGGATAGAGAGCTGATGTGAAGGGAGAGTTTGAAATGAGGTGGTGTGCCGCATGGCTAGAAAGGGTTAAACATCCTGAAAAATAAATAACCCTCAAAAGACATGTGGGGAGATAGTGTGTGTGTTTTTGTGTATTTACAAAATACACAACGATGTAGGGTCAACGATGTAATCAACAGTCCCTGTCTGTGCTGTATTCTGATAGTTTAGAGATCAAAAGAACATCCTAGCATTTAAATGAATTGTAAATACAGGATATCTCTGTATTCATTTCTCTTTGAAATGTACTGTGAATGGTGGAGGAACAAGCAAATGGCCTTATGTTAATTTGCAGTGGTAAGTACTGGTGATGGACCTCCTTCAAAGTCATCCTAATTACCATTTGTTCCCCAAGGAAATCTCAACTTGTCAAAGACGACATGAAATTGTATAAAAGAACCTTGGGTCCTGATGTTGTCATCTCAGATCTGCTTAGGCTTCATGAGGGGAAGTTTGAGTCACAAGACTGATGTCCCAGTTGTGGTGGCATGCCCTGAATATGATATTTGGACATTGGACTATAACCTATGAACTATTTCTGAAAGAACTCTTTGCAACTACAAAGCTCACCATCTCTGCTATGAATCTGAATCTTAAAAACTGAACTCATGTCTGTATGTATATTGACCTTTTAACCATACTTTTTCTCTCTTGTGTTTTAATAAATTTTAGTTTAGTTACTAAGAATTGGCTGTAGCGTGTATTTGGATAAGATCTGGAATAATCAATAACCTGGGAGGTAATGTGTCTGATCCTTTGGGATCGGTAGAACCTTTTCTTTTATATGATGAAATAAGATTTTCAGAAATCATCATATTTGACTTAGGTACCTGGATGGAGGCCTGAGGCAGGATCACTTTAAGGGAACTGTGTTGTTTGGACTTGAGTAACCAGTGAGGTAATAAAGAAGCTGTTTTATGCTGGCTTGGTAAATCTAAGTATTGGAATATCCGCCAGCTTTTTAGGGATTGTCTGCCCCATTCTTTACAGTTCACCCTAATTGAGTGAGCCTAAATGGCTCCCCATTAGGACCCCGGCCACAGAAGGCTTTTTTAAAAAAAACAAACCCAAAATACACATCTTTTTCTGCTACTTAAATAACAACTTACCTTATGTTTTTCTCTGTGCTATTTTGTCGAGCACTGACTTGCGCTGAGGCCTTAATCTGAGCTTCAAGTCTAGAGTAAATGCCACCTGCATGCTGCAGTACAGGGAGATCAAATCATTTAGCTATTCCAGTTTAATCAGTGACTTTCTAAAAGTTATTAGTTTTCAGATAACTGATTTATATTTGCAGAAGCCTTTTCCAAAAGGCTAAGATTATATTGCATCCCTTCAGAGCCCCATTGTGAAGGTGCATGAGCCTGCAATCATGCACAGTAGCCATGATCTGGCTCTGATTAAGAAAGAACCATAAAGATTTTGCATCTTGCTGTGCTCCCAGTGCCTGATACTGGGCCCTCCAAATCCTGGGTCAACAGTTTTTGAAGTAGGGACCTTTTGAAACTTTTTCTGACCAAGTGTTTTAGAAAAAAAAATCCCTTTAAACTATTATATTAAAACCTGATCAGAGTCATCTTAAAGCTTAAGTCTTCTAGACACCTAAAAAACAAACTCATTTTCTGGTACTGAAAATGCATGAATTCAAGAGATCTGCCTAAAATATCACACTAATGTTACTATAATATAAAGTTTTACTTCTTTGCCTTCCTTTGACTTGACCCGGTCCATGTCTCCCAACCTCATTTTTATTAGGTGCCCTGTTATCTCACACATCCTTCGCTGATCTGCAAGTAATAAAAGAAATATCAATATTCTAAATTAAACATGAGGAAAGATTATGCATATATTACTATGATTACTACAGTGATCCACTATACAGAGAAATGAGTGGCTTTATTCTCGGCTCATGTCAAAAGCATGAGCAGCTATGAGCCAAAGTACGGTCCTGATCCTGCAGTGTAAAGTAGCTTCAATTGGGCTCCATGCAGGTGCAGGGATCCATCTGCATCCATTGAACTGCCAGATCTAAGAGAACGGTTTTGAGGCAGAATAGATTTCTAAAATAAATGGAAAAGCAAAGGAAACTAGGTAGTTTACTGAGACCACAGCTTTCAACTCCATACAGTAGTGAGGAAAAGCAACACAGAACAGTATGATTTTACTTCTTTATAAATTGAGAGATAGGGAGAGAGGCATCCTCAAAGCATACATGTGGCGGCAATATTCATGTGATGAACAACTTATCACATACCTGTGCAATTTATAAGCTCAGGCAATTACCACACACTTATGACCACATCACCTGCCCCGAGTCTCTCTCTCTCTCCCCTCCCCCCCCCTTCCCTCAGGACTTGTTCTGACATTCCAAACAGCTGCCATTTAAACTAAAAATACAAAACCACAGTCAAAGAACTTTTCCTTCTCCGTTCTGTAACTGTGGAACTTCTTCCCAAGTTTACTCCTGCCAGGGGACCCAGACTATCTATTTGCATTAGTCAATCTCTCAGCATGTGAGGTGATGAATATTTTCTCTATTTTCTCTCTGTAACAAAGGTATTTTTTTCCTGTGGGAAAGAAGAGATTAGTGCTAATCTGATCCTGAGGTATCATTGCCTGGAGTGCCATCCTTGCTGCACGATTGTTTTGTGAGTTCAAGAACATTTTGAAGTTATTTTGTAGCATAACAAAGCTTGGCTGCAACTGAACTCCAGCACTTACCACAATTTTTGAATGGAACAATATATGCTATAAATAAATATTAATCAGAATACATGCTGAGATCCAATTGAGAGAGATCATCTGCAATATTTTTTCATATTTCATGGAATCAAGTACAGAATATCTGGGCCAACAGAAAATTCAATATATATATGAGTCACTACAGGACAGAACCTCAGTTGTGTAAGTCAGCATAGGGCCATTTTATTAAGTGGAGCTGCACAAATTTACACCAGATGGGGATCAGTCCCCAGAGGTGAGAGAAGAATATGACATCAATGCAACTATTGGCTTCAGTGGAATTACTCGCGTTTTACACTGTCATGACTGAGATCAGAATCATGCCTTCCTTCTGCCATAAGCCTTTTGTTACAAAGGATAATCTCTTTGCTCTTGCAAAGCTACATGGACAGATGAGACTCAAAATTCATGCACAGTTGCTAATATGACTGAATAAAGTATCAGTAGGCTTGTGTTAGGAATGGCAAAAGATTAAGTTCCAAACTTGAAATGGTGATGTGGTTTACCATCATTTCCAGGGCTTTTTTGTAACTGTCAATAAGCATTTAAAAAATATATAACCTAACCAAGTTTCATAATATACAGTTTTTTCCTCTAACATTAACATTATGAAAGCTAAACCAATGAAGTCTTACCGTCTTCTCTTTGAGCATCTTGGTTGAATCTCAGTGATCTAGAAGCATCCCACTTATTCTGCTGCATACTCACACTGGTAAAAAGAGAAACAAAAGTTTTGTCAGTAGTATTTTAATAAGTAGGATGTTTCTCCCAGGACTTGGGAGAAATACTTACATGAATGGAGATGCATCTCGAGAATTTGACTGTCAAAAAACAGAAAAATGCATTCATGAATACATTTAAGACCAGCTGCAAAAATTAAAGAAAAATTCCTCATTAGACTGACTGAGTTGAATAGTCTATTTCACAACTCAGATTTACCTTCTCCATTGGTTTCTCCTTTTTTTGAACACTAGGTGAAGAAACTTGTTTCTTTGGATGTTTGATTAACTTCTTTGGCTTTTCTTTTCTCCCTGTTAATTAAAATAGTTTAGTAGCAAATATAATCTCAATATTTAAAACATTTAAATCACACTGGTTGAGCATAGGGACTTCCACATTCCTGCACCCATATGAGACAGTGACCTGGATATTTTCCCTCCTTGGTAAAACTATGGGGTGGATAATGATAAAATGGGACCAACATCCACAAAGCACAAAGGCAAAAACCACTCACATGCTTCCCCTAAGAAGCATGCACAAGCTGAAGTTTACAGTGCAAAGAAATTATATGTAATATATACACTTCCTATTGTAAATATAATGTAAACATGCATACACTGAATACATCCCTAAAAATGCAAGTAGGGACCAAAAGTCTTGATGATATCAGAACGCTTTCTGAAGTTTTCACTCTGTACATTCTCTGCCCTGTGCAGACTGATTGCTCCAACCTCTTCTGTCCCCTTTCCTTCCTTTGTGTATCCATCTAGTTAATTTCCTCTTATCATATCCCACCAAAAGGATTTAAACAACATAAGAAAATTGTGGTCCTAAACATGTCATCTACCAGGCATCAAACTCTTCACTCTGCTTGTATGTTATATACCCCTTTTCCCACCCTTTGTCTTGTCTATTTAGATTGTTAGCTCTTTGGGGAAGGGCCAGTCTTTTATTCTATGTTTGTACAGAGTTTAGTACGACAGGGCACCGATCTCAGTTGACCTTTAGGCAACACTATAATAAGCACAATCAACAAACATCTCACTAATTTGCACTAATGTCTGGAAGAGCCGTTGCAAGTTGAAGAATTTTGTGAATTAGTTGAATGATCAAAAAATTCTCAAGGGTAATATAATTTGGCATTTTTTCCTGACATGTAATTTAGTTTTAATTAACACTTCATTGTTTACTAGCAAACGTTCTACTATGTGATTTGTAAAAATCATACTACTGCACTCCAGAATTTTTGCTTAACAGATTACCTGTATCCTGATTGAGAATTAGCAAGGTTCTGTTTGAGAGAATGTATATTATACATGCACTATATATAAAATATCAAATAACTGAATTTTACAAGAGTTCTGCATCATTTTTACATTAAAACTTCACTCACTACATCTCACTTGTTTTGGGGGTTTCTTCCCTCTCTATCCCCCATTTAAAATTTCTCTCTCTCTACTTTTCTTCTGTTGTATATCTTGGCTATTTTTTCCATTTCTCTTTTTCAGTTGCTTTTCCCCATACTATATAATACTCTACCACATTTAGTTTCCTTTTCTCCAAAGACATCACTTCTAAAGAAGCGCTTTTCTGATTTTGCGCCTCTCTCTATCCATGTCAACACACCAGTCTCCATGCTCCTCTCTACCCCCACCCTCACCACTCCAAGAACAGCAGAAAGTTCTTGGCCCTAAGAGCCCTCCCTCCTCTTTCCCAAAATCCCTCGCTCTTCCACCCACCCAACTTGAAATCAAGGCCCTTCTTCACATCCTATCTGTCGTGATGGAAACTAAGAGCCACATGCCTCTTCATGCCTTCCTCTGGATTTCCTGCCGTGTCTCCTGCTTGGGTGGCCAGGAGAGTTGCCAGCCCTGCAGCACTTACTTCCTGCAGGCCACGTTAGGCCTTTGTATGCATGAGAGAGACTGTGCAAGTTACGGGGAAGAATCAGTGCAATCTTAGGAGAATTGAGGCAGCCTGCCTTTCACTTCGGGTCCTTACCCAGAGAAGATTGAACCAGTGTTTGCAAATGAAGGAGTGGGACCCTGCAAATGCTGCTGTAGAGGACACAGCCACATGGCTAGTAACCTGCGGCCCCACTTCTGCAACATTAATCTAGGAGGTTAAAGGAGGGATAAAACTGCTCTGGTAGCAGCCCTTCCAAGGAAGGGAATAGACCATACAGAATATGGCTTTAATCTGTCTCATAGGTATAAGAACATTGGATATGTGTACTTTCCTATTTGTGAGTGTTGACTGCTGGAGCTGATGAATGGAAGAACACAGGTAAATCTGTGTATTTCATATACGTCTCAGAGAAAAAAATAAAAATATAAATTCAAGTGAGACATTTTGTGATAGGGTTTATTTTATTTATTTCTATTTGAAGTTCTTTTACAAAAAGAAAACTTCTGTTTTGTATTCTAATCCCTAATTACCAAGAAAGGATTCTTGTAATAACAGAGCGATAATTGTACCTGGTTTCTTGTATACTTCCTCTTCATCCCCCACTTCATCCTCAGTGACCTCTGAGCCAGTGGTATACTCCTCCTCTTCTGATAGCAATGACTGTTGTTTCTAAGCAACAGGAATAAAGTACCACAAAAGGTCACTATCTCCTCAAACTCTACAGGTTTTCCATAACATTAAAGTTTTTTGTTGCAGTTAAACAAGGCTGAGTGCCAGCTATTTTTGTTAAACTAGTTTCCAGACTTTTTTTTAGCTAACAGACAAGTTTCACATATTTCCAAGAGATGCCAACAGCATATTGTTACATTTGCAGGCTTCCTTGCCTACGTGTTTTACATGTACTGAGTTCTGATCTCAGTCTAGAAGTCCGGGAGAACAGCAACAATCCAAGCTGCTCTGCCCTAGGGTGAGCATTCCTGGTGTGAGGCTGCTCAATAGATGGAGGGTTGTGTCGGATAAGTTGCACTGGCCTGTGCCCATAGAGGTGATTCAAAATCAGCATGTTTGAAGGCCATCAGAGGCAAATGGCAGGAGGTACCCACACTCTTCATTTCATTAGGTTATATTATCCTCTCTGTATTTTGCAATCAAAGCCCTTTGAGTAGTGACCTTCTTTACTATGTTTGTACAGCGCCCAGCACAGCTGAGCCCCAATTGCTACTGTAAGACAAATTAGTAAGTGAGATGCAATGTTGCTTTCACTAATATGTGTACACACATGCACCACACATGAAGAGGTACTCATCAAGCACCACACACTATGCTCCTGTATGGAGCTATATACATTTGTTTTTATATGTTGGGCCAGATCCTCAGCTCTAAGACAGACTCTTGCATTAATGGAGCAATACAAAGGGGCCCCAAAATTAGCTTAATCAGATTCCAATCAATTTTCCTAGCGCATATTCAACTCTACGACACCCCCTTTACAAGACCCAGCACAGGTAACATACTGGGGTGTGACTGGATCATTGCTGCTTTCTGGCTTGGCAGCAGTGCAGGATTGAGCTCATCAGCCTATATTTCTAAGAATGACTAGTGATCCTGGGTACCCCATCTGATGCACTTTAAAAAGCCCTGCTTTTTGGAGGGTGGGTGCTCAGTACTTTCTGAAAAATCAGGCCCCTATAAAGGGGTCTCAAGTGGGGCACCCAAGTCATTAGTCATTTTTGAAAGTTTAGGCCATTGTCCTCAGCACAATGCAGTGTGGAAGATTGATATTTGCCTGTCATTTATCAAGTAATTTAAAATAAGAAAATTTAATTATTTTTAAATTAGTCCATAACAAACCCTGCTCCGCTGTAGAATAAAAGAAGATATATATTGTTTTCCTTTTTTAAAAGAGTACTCTTATTGTAATTAGCAAGTTTGCTGTAGGATCTTATTTTGGAAAATAAATCTCAGAGTCCTATTAAATTAAGTATGCCAGCCCCAGCACTTTCAAACTGTGAATCCCCCATCTATGACCATCTAGCAAAGGAAACTCAGCAATAAGAGGAAGGAAGAAAATTTACAGGACTACAGCCGCCTAAAGATTTCATTGTAATATTTGAAAGAAAAAAAAAAGATTTTTAAACAAGATATTGATTACATTAATGTTTAACCTCCAGATCTGCTACACTTATAAAGCAATTACTGTAGCATCTCCACATATACAGTGTTTAGAGCTCACACTGAAATATGAGTTATTCTATCATTTAAAAATTAAAGCAGAAATAGGAAAAGTGGCAGTGACATCAAGATTTGTTAACATAGAAGAGCAAACAAACATTTTAAACACATTAAAATTTAAAGTAGGATTAACTAGGTATTTTACTAACCAGCTGTAGAGTCCAGTTTTTCAGAGAAAGAAACTAGAAACAAAAGGCAGAGAAGTGGTCAAGTTAATATACACTGTGAAACAAAGTAAGAGATTCAAATGGATTTATAAAAAACTATGAGTATATGTTCTAGTAAACTACATCCTGGATTCTACAAGGAGTTGTTCACATTTAACTTTATATATGTGAGTAGCCCCACTTAAATTTTACTCAGGTGTGTAAAGTTAAGCATGTTCATAAAATCTGAATTAGTATTCAATTAAATGTAGACATAGTAAATTAAAAGTCTTAGATAAATCCCCTTAGAATTTGCTTGAATACCTAAAGCTATGTAGCCAATAATAAACACTTATATTATGGTACAACCACCTGAGTTAACCACAGGATTCTGTCTAGGTTAGCATTTGCAAACATTTGTTCCAGTACACATTTGTGGTTTTCTCTAGGCTGTCTTACTGCTACTGGCAGTTTGAGGCCAACTGTCTGGAACTTCTGTGTTATTCAGAAGTCATGGACTGCAGTGCATGAAGACTGCAAAAATACAACAGACTGCAGAGGTTCTCTTTATACCATGGTTAGCATTATTAATGATCTATCCCAACTTGGCTTAAAGTGCACCGGTGTAATGTTGGAATTGATTCATTGGTAGGAAAGAGCTGTGTTGTGTGTTACTGGAAGAAATAATCTAGTCTATCAACAGAAGAATGGACCAATGACCTTGATATCCGTTTTCCCTTGGAAAAGGCTGTTTACACAATAAGAGGCTTTTCTGGGGACTTATGAAAATATACAAGTCCTATATGAGCTTGTACCATTACAATAGTACATATACCATTGGCACTGAAGTACTCAGTAGCTTACAAAATATCAGGCCGCGTGCTTTCTGACAAGCACGATTAGGAGGAGGATGTTATGATGGTAATTATGTTTTATAAAAGTATTTTATCTATTTTAAATGTTATGCTTAATATGGGTCTTTTAAAAATCTTTGATGTTCAATACAATTTCCAATAAACGTAAAGAAAACAAACAAAAAATACAGGCAGACCAAACAGGGAAAGGAAGTCTAAAGTTAAGAGGGCTTAATAGTGAATGCCCTGCCAGCAGCCCCACCTCACTTAATAATACATACCTATATAGCACTTTTCATCAGTAGATCTCCAAGCACTTTATAAAAGTTTAAAGTGAGGGGCTTCAACTTGAGGAACTCTTCTGATCTCAAATGTGGTATAACGAGACATGGCAGCCTCTCAAATACCCAGATTTCAATTCACTTAGCGTTATACATACCACTTTGAGCACACTGAGGAGAAGACAGCACTTGTGTAACAGGTTCTCTACATGATTCTCTTATTAAAAGGATTGTGGGGTTCCTAACTAGCTTCAGTTTCTGAATGGTCTCTGTGGTGTAGATATGTGGGCATTAATTGATTTTTAACAGCTTTTGTTTAAAAAAAAAAAATGAAAAAACCCCTCCCTGCTCCCCACTAAACTCACATTTTGGCCCTAAATTAGCGGGTAATGTCCCCGAAACCTAGGTTTTAGATTAACTAGGTTAGGGTTGGTGATATGCTGCGGCCAATGTATGGAGGAGAGTGTTTTTTATGGAGGAGAGTGGTTGGCGCCTTATGCTCCACAGGGAGTGAAGAAGAAGGTGGTTAGGGTTTGGTTTTTTGTTAGTTATTTTTAAGACAGCAGTAGGTCTCGATTGGATGCGTTTTCTAAGCATCCACTATAGTCATTAACAGAGAGAGAAAACAACAACAAAAAAGCAGCAAATTACTCACAGCATTGATTTCTCCAGTTTTTGGGCCCCACGGTGTATTTGGTTCTAACAGCACATCACATTCAATCTCTCTCTCATCACACAGCCCAATCCCAGAATCACTATAAGGAAGAAATGTTCATGAAGTATAAGACAATGATAGTTTTTCTATTTCACAAAGCTTAGAATCTGACCTTTTTTCCTCCCCATTGTGCTATGGATAATCTGCAGAACAGCTACATGGCTAGTGTTTTGAGAAGTACCTATATGAAAATATGAATAGAGGCAAGATTGAACTGTTACGAAGATAGAATTGTTTCAAGCGTCTGCTTGAAACACGACAGATAGAAATATTTCTGTTTCTTGTCCCAATTTCTAATTAAAATACTGGAAATATATTAGTCAAGTTTTAAAAATTCTACTACATTGTCTGTTTAGAAGAAGGGAAAAAATCAAATGTAAATTTACTCAAGTGCTAATGTCAAATGTTAAGTAATTTCAGTAGCTTTAATTCAATTTTCTCACCTATTCTGATCTTTAGAAAAAGGTACAACAACAACATCTCTATGCTGAAGCAGATCATTCAATATTTTAGTAGTTTGATATGGCAGAGTATCCCCACCTTCACCTCCAGCCGGTAAACCGATCACATGATCCCGCACTTTACAGCCCTGTCATAAGAGAGAGACTAAGTTAGATATATTGGCTTACAACAAAAACTCCTTTCACTAAGTACTGCACCGAGTGATTCCATATTCTAACTCGGAACTTTCACAGTCCTCAGCACTAGGCATCTGCCACAGGACGCAGAGCTACATACAACTCACTGTGTGTTTCAATTGATGGGCCTGACCCTACTCCAACTAAAGTTAAATGGGAATTTCATTTTTAAACTCCCTGAGAAGCAGAACTTGGTCCAAGAGGATAGTTCCTTTTGTGCTTACTGGCCCATTCTTTAGAGAATACCCTTTCACATCCAATTTCAGCATTAAGTATCTATGGGTCAAATGATGGCCTGGTTTATGTGGTGGCAAATGGCATAAAGGACATAGGTGCCCCCTTACTCCAACCACCTGAATCACAGGTAGCAGCGCAGGAAGGGAAAGCAGCTCTGGAGAGTCTCCACATCCCCCACCCCACATGCAGGTGCGGGGAGAGACTTAGCTCCCCAACATGCCTGCCAGGGAACATATGATACACTGTGAGTAGACTCAGCATACTGTACTCCCCCCTCCCCCCCCCCAGAGCAGCAGAGAAGCCAGAAGGCCTGCAAGGAGTCAATCTCCCTCCTGGGCTGCTGCCCCTGACTTCAGGGATGAGTCATTGCTAAAAGTGTAACAAAGTAGTACCTTTGGAAGTGGAGTAGGATCAAATCGAAGAATTTTTTGGTTACAGCAGGGATATATTCCAGTGCCAGATGTACCCAATGCGCTTGCCACACCAGGATAAAGAACTGGCTGTGTGTGGTACTGGCAGTGAGAAAATTCAGTACATAGGAAAGACTATATAAAAAAAGAGATGACAGGAAATAATATTCTGTTTAGTCACATGTTGCCTGTCAAAGTCAGAATTTTGGACTACATTAGATAGACATCAATTATTACTTCTCACAGAAAGGTATGAGTCTCATATTCAAACCTGGTCAGACATTAGTCCTAATTTAGACATACTGTTTTCATTTAAAATTCAGATATTCCAGTACAAGCTCATTTCCCATTTTTTTTCTGGCTACCTGAATTGTATTTGGCCAGGGCACAAAGAAGGAGTTTAAAAAGTTAGAGCAACAGCTGCTCCATAGTTTTCATAACAAATCCCATTATGTTTCCCACTCTAGAAGCTATGGAGAAAAAAAAAAGTCTTATTGGTCTCAAAATTGGTAGATTAAATTTGGGGAAGAGGAAGGTATTTTTCTACCAAAATGAGGCCATCTGGAAAAAGAGTTCTTAATTATGAGTTAAGCACAACCCCTCTCCTTCCACCCACAAAATTATTGTGTTGGTTTTGTTTTGTGGCAGTATGGGAACAAGTGAGTGAAAACAAGAATACCCACTTGATTACATCTTGAACAACTCAGCCAATTGATAATCCCCCAGAGGCGCCAGTACACATCTCGCCAAGATTTTAATTCCTCATAAAGACTGATCAAGTACTCATGGACTTCCCAAGTTTTATCTCTGAAATAAAAGGTGCACAGTCAGGCTGCACATTATATTGTGAAGAGATTTTAGTCCTATATTTGTATCAATGAAGTTTGCAGAGAAAAAGCAAGGTGGAGGTAGGAGAAAAACAACACACCTTCACAGAAGAGCTACCATAGCAAGAACATGTAGGACAATCAGCATTAAATGCAGACATCATGCAGCATCCCAAACTATTACCTAGTGCCAAGGGCTTTCACTACACTTATGTTAATATAAGAACAATTTCAGGACATTGCAATTCAGAGACAGACACCTCAAGCTATGAAAGTCATAAGAACTAGAAATGATGGAAAACTATCAAGTTAGCGCAAGAGCTGTCTGATGGTTAGTAACAAAGTAAGAGAGAGCGTCTCTGTGGATCTCTTGCTCTCTGGGCTAGTGAAGATCTTTCTTGGTATCTAGTGGCAGGGAGGAATTGTATCATTCAAATGTTTGGAGGACATAGGGAGTAGAAGAAATCAAACACACAAAGGTTGAGGGATATTTTAACTCCTTTGCCATTAGCCTCTGCTGCTGTGGAACACATCCATGTTATTTTAAATACTGTCATTTCATTCCATTCCACTCTCTGCACTTCAAATGGCAATGGAACTGGTTCCCAGGACAGTACTGGAAGTGCATTTGTTGCTACATACTAGGGCACAATAGGCAGCAATGAAATGGTTTCGTAAAGACTGTAAAGTTAGATGACTTCTTGATAAATGTTTACTTTTGAGACTTTTTTTTTTAAATAGTTTTGAAACTAGACTTGACTTAACTAGACCATACACTGTGAGAGAGAGAGAGAGACTGACTTTCTTTTAAAACCCAAAAGAGAGTATTTAGCAGTGAGGCAATCTGGTCTGTGAAAGATACAATACTTTCTTTTCCCACCTTCACCCACTAACTTCATCCTGCCTTGGTTAGATTGTAAAATCTTGAGGGCAGAGGCCAACTTTTACTCTGTATTTGTACAAAGGCAAACATAATGGGTATTGACACTTAGTGTCACCTCCACACTTATTTTTGTGTAATTGTGCTGCTATGGACATGCTAGCATTAGAGCTACTATTAGTCACCATTAAGATTAATTTGTCCTTTCTTACACTTAAATTAACTATGCCTAGGAAGGCAGCCATAAAACAATACAAAGTAAATGCTCAGAAGCAATAAAAGAGGACAGGATTAACTTTAAGAGGCTGTACATTATAATATATATATATATATATATATAAATTACACACACACACACACACACAGAGTTATGTGGCATCAACATACATATGTAAGAATGTAACTAAGGTAACATAAGGAAGGTATTTAAAATTGGCTAATACACAATATTCTTAGAATGTCAGGATAAGGCTATGGCCCCAGCTGCCACTTTAGAGAGTGCAAGATGGAACCTACTTCACTGCTCTAGTCATCAGTAAAATGGTCCTTTGGCTAGAAACCTCTCCCTGTTATCGGAATAACTGACAGGAGATAATATTCAGTTAATGCATATTATTTTGAGGGCTGACACTGAACTGCTATTAGGCTGATTTTAGTTCATCAGATCTGATGAAAAATGATGGAAATTAAATTAGCAACCGTAAAACTGTTACTCTAGTTCCCTTATATTATGCCAGCCCTCATTAAGCAGAGGCAGGGAAATCCAGCCATATAGGACTGTACCTGGACTAAAACAAAAACCAAGTAAATACTTGTGGTGAGGAACTAGCCATATAACAAAAAAGTTTGGAAAGCCTCTCTGACAAAATCAAAACAAAAAACAAAACAAAAAAAACCACCTTAACCAGTGAAGTTTATTTTTATTTGTTCTGAAACTGGTTGGGTGTTTGATTTGACATCTCCAGATCCGAGAGACAGTCAATCCAGACTCTATAGTTCAGAGTGTGGAACCATCACTCTAACAACTCATTTTGAAATGTAGCCCTTGATTCCATTTGTCTTTGGCTAAACATATTTTCAAGTCCTTAGGATGATTAAGTGATTAGCTCTGAATATTTTTCATTTAGAAAGTTTAACCCAGCAAAAACTCCCAGTGATTTCAATTGAGGTCTTGTTGGATTAACAATGATATTGTGGAATAAATTGCCAAGTACAACATAAACTCAAAAACTTTAAAGTCTAAAGAGACCATCATAATCTAGTCTGGCCTCCTCCACATTGCAGTCCACAGAACCTCACCCACCGACCCACTCTTGAAATAGAGCCTTAATCTCTGGCTGAGTTACTGAATTCCTCAAATCATGGTTTAAACTTTAAAGACTTAAAGTTACAGAGAATTCACAATTTACACTAGTTTAAATCTGCAAGTGACCTGTGCCCCAGGCTGCAGAGGAAGGTGAAAAAACCCCAGGGGCTTTGCCAATCTAACCTGCAGGAAAATTGCTTCCTGACCCCAAATATGTGGACCACTTCTACACATGCTCAGAGCCTAAGACCATTGGGCAGATACCTGGGAAAGAATTCTCTATAGTAACTCAAGGAGCCTTCCCCATCTAGTATCCTGTCTCTGGCTGTTGGGAATTTTTGCTACTGGCAGGTGCCGATGGGCCATTGGACAGTCCCATCATACCATCCCCTCCATAAATTTATCAAGCTCAGTCTTGAAGACAGTTAGGTGTTGTCCCTCCCCCTTGGAAGGCTGTTCCAGAACTTCACTCCTCTGATGGTTAGAAACTTTCACCTAATTTGAGTCTAAACTTGTTCATGGCCAGTTTCTTTCCATTTGTTCACATGTCCATATTGGCGCTTAACTTAAATAAATACCAGGGAGGGAGAAGAGTTCTCGCTCTGATTTATTTATAGAGAGCAATAATCTCCCCATAGCCTTCTTTTGGTAAGGCTAAACAAGTCATGCTCTGAGTCTCCTCTCATATGGCAGGTTTTCCATCCCTCAGATCATTCTAGTAGCCCTTCTCTGAACTTGTTCCAGTTTGAATTCATCCTTCTTAAACATGGGAGACCAGAACTGCACACAGTATTCCAGATGAGATCTCTCCAGTGCCTTGTGGATTGGTACTAACACTTTCCTCTCTTTACTGGAAATACCTCACCTGATGCCTCCTAAGACTGCATGAGCCTTTTTCACTGCAGCATTACATTAACAGTTTATAGTCATCCTGTGATCAACCAATACCCTCAAATTTCTCTCTTCCTCTGTCACTTCCAACTGATAAGTCCTCCACTTACAGCAAAAGTTCTTGTTGATTAATCCCTAAATGCATGACTTCGCACTTTGCACTATTAATTTTCATCCCATTTCATCCAGTTTACAAGGTCATCCAGATCTTCTTGTATATTCTGGCCCTCCTCCATATTGGCTATATCTCCCAACTCTGTGTCATCTGCAAATTTTATTAGCACACTCTCGCTTCTTGTGCCAAGATCAGTAATAAAAATATTGAATAAGATTGGTCCCAAGACCAATCCCTGAAGATCTCCACTAGTAACCTCCCTCCAGCCTGACAGTTCACCTTTCATTATGGCCCATTGTTGTCTCCTCGTTAACCAGTTCCTTTTTCACCTTTTAATTCTCATATTAATCCTCATCTTCTCCAATGTAATTAATAATTTCCCATGTGGAACTATACCAAATGCCTTACTGAAATCCAGGAAGATTAGATCTACTGCATTGCCTTTGTCTAAAAAAATCAGTTATCTAAAAGAAGGAGATCAGGTTGATCTGGCACGATTTATCTTTTGGAAAACCCTGTTGTATTTTGATCCCAATTACCATTCACCTCTATGTCCTTAACTACCTTCTCTTTTAAAATTTGTTCCAACACATTGCATACAATTGAGGTCAAACTAACATCATAACCTTCCATTTGCGAGAGCCTAAGAAAGGCAACAAGAATAAAAGAAAACAAGAATAAAAAAAAGTTGTTCAGGTGATCAATGGGTATATACTACAGTTTATAAATTTTGTATTGGATGGAGTACAGTAGAACCTCAGTGTCACGAACACCAGACTTACAAACTGACCAGTCAACCACACACCTCATTTGGAACTGAAAGAACACAATCAGGTATCATCATAGACACACACCCCCAGCAAAAAAAAAAAAAAAAAAAAGCAAATAAAGTACAGTACTGTGTTAAATGTAAAGTACTAAACAAATAAAAAAGGAAAGCAGCGTTTTTCTTCCGCATAATAAAGATTCAAATCTGTATTGAGTCAATGTAAACTTTTTAAAAGAACAACCCCAACATTTTGTTCAAAGTTACAATCATTTCAGAGCTACGAACAACCTCCATTCCTGAAGTGTTCATAACTTTGAGGTTCTACTGTACTTGTTAACCTTCTAAATACATAGTATTTGTACACATACTCAATAGGATACATGTAAAGAGAAAAAGTTATGTTTTCTATGCATGAAGCACCTTATATGAACATAAATAATATTTCCATGTTGATCTATGTTGATTTTTCCTGGAACACAAGAGACTCTTCTTTCTGTTTCTTTAGTTAAAAGCTTCTTACATAAACAGCATCTACAAAAAAGTGAAACACAAAATGAAATACAACAGTATGAGTGGCACTTTGGAATGCACATGTAGCCTACATAAATGGAGTAGAAACAAAGTCAGAAAAGAACATTACTACACCTGTACAATGTTGCTGCATTTCCCCGAGAATCTGGATTCTGGTACTCTGGATCAAACAGTCTCTCAATCTTCTTGCAGAAAAGTTTACTGTTGATAACAAACAGCCACTATTTATAAAAATTTGCTCACAACTAAATTTTGCTTTGTTTGCAGTTAATCAATAACTACATTCTGCTACTTTAAATGAGACGTTTTAAGACGTTAGTTTCAAGATTTGACTTCTGCGAAGTTATACAATTTTCCTGTAAGAAATACAATGTGGAAAACTTGTTTCCAGTGTGGACATCTGCCACCTTTATATACATTTGGCTATAGAAGTCTTGGGCTCTGCTTTTTTAAAGTGGTCAAAAAGGACCCGATCCTACACCCACTGAGTTAATTGCAACAGTCTCGCCTTTATAAACATATTTAAGCCTTTTACTTCAGTAAACCAAGCATTACGATTCTTGGTACCTATTCTGGACTATTAAATTTCCACCCTCCCCGCCAACACTTAGCCCTCCCATTTCTTTGTTGAGTCCTGTAAAGAGATTACTAGCTTCTCCTTTTCAAGAATAAAACAGACACATAACTTGTTACTATCTTGACCCACTGATAGGTGGAGGGGACACCAAATTTTTCCTCCCCCATTTCTAAATCTATTGAAGCTACACCAAGGTCATTTCAACTATTGAAAAAAGAACTAACCTCTTCCAACTTCGCTTGCTACTGATAACATTTTATTTTTATTTATTTTTATAAAATAAAAAAAAGCCTATGTAAAGCTCAAGGTGTCCTAACCCAAAACCTGCAGCAACATTAAAAATGTTATTCAAAAAGGAACTCTGCTAGCCTGCCATCTACGAAAAGAGCTCCTTTTCACCCTGTCATTCTGGAAAAGCACACTCAGCCCTCTCAAAAAAAACTCTACTGAACCCACATATTAGCTCATCAGTCACCATGCCATCTCCAGTTAATCTCTCTCTGATGGATTTGGAATTGTTGCCCTCACCCATTTTCAAAATAAACCCTGACACTCTATGATCTACACTACAAGCTGTGATTCCCCTGTTTATGTATACATACTTTTACTAGTTCTCATCAAGGTAGCATGAGTATAATAGCAGTGTAGCTGTGGTAACATGGATAGTGGCAGCAGAGGCACAGCTTTCCTGTGCCAAACACATACCCACGTGAAGCTGGAGGGTACACAGTCAGGGAAATAACACATCTACCTTTCAGTGTAGATGCAGTCTAAGTTTCATAAGTACCGTTTTTACAATGTGAAGCATTTTGGTGCTTTTCCAAAATGTTACCTCTAGACTCTATTTCAAGTAAAGTTACCCCTTAAGTCTTTCATATACTTCTTTACTTCTTGGGTGTTTAGAGCAAGAATCTGTTCTCCCCTAGTTTGAATCAGACCTCCCTAACAATTCCTTTCTGATATGTGGTAGAATCTTTACCTCTTCCTTTTGTTGTGTCTCAAGGCTCTTTCCTTGGCACTTTTGTCCTTTATCTTTTCTCACTGACAGCGGAAGAAACATATACCAATTTAGGTATCATTTATATGCAGATGACACACAACTCTACATCTCAATCAACTAACTAGCAACTTATATTGGTGCCAGTCACAACAGAACCTGACATATCTCGAAGAGCAAGGTCACTTTATGAGCACTACCTCTGTGTTTGCCTGTTAGACAATCAGCTTTTACCCTGACTATAAGCTTTTTACTACTGAACGTTTCAAAGATCACACTCGCTCCATACCTCTGGACTTTCCACTATTACTCTCCTTAACTTTAATCCTAATGCCAGTAATTCTTGACAATTAAAATGCTTTCCTACCTCATCTTCCTCGTCTGCAAGTCTGACTATTACAACAATTAGTCTTTATCTTGATCCTAGCTCAGCTGAAATCCTTATACATGTTTTTAATTGTATTCCACTCTATTTTAGCACCATCTTTCATATCCATATGAAATTCCAACTCTAAAACTTCAGGGATTCCAGAATACTGAAACCAAACTATTCATTCTCCAGGAACTAGGAACACACTACTCCCATCCTCAGTTGTCGTCAGTGGTTCCTTACCCATCTCTCAGCCCAAAATGTCTATTTTCAAAGCTCACTCTAACCCTCTTTCTTCATAGCCACCTACTATCCCATCCACTCAGTTGTCTCCTAATCTTGGATTCTCATGAGTTTTCACATTTGGAGAGTTGCCCTTTCACTTGTTGACTCCTATCTAGAACTTCTTACTTTCTCTTGAAATTTTGTCTTATTCTTGAGCCATTTAATGATATTGTGTATTAAGACATTTTAAAAATATATAAATGGCTAACATCACACTAATTCTTTAACAAGTCTTAACTTTTCTGACAAAATATCTAAAAAGGAACAGGAGTCTGTAGTAGAAGGTCAATAGTGATTATTAATATTAAGCTGGAGAAGAAAAAAGTTACCTCTTAAATTTATCTTTTTTGTCCTTCACATCTTCCACTTCATTGTGTGTGAAAAGATCAGCTATACGCTTAAGGAGGTCACCGCTGACACAGTTCATATTGCATGGGGTGGCTATGATAGCACTCATGTTTTTGTGGCAATAATGAATACATTTTTCTACCTAGGAAGGAAAGGAGATACTATGAACACCGAAATTAATAATACACAAACCCGTATCTCAGAAGACCTATTACTTAGAAGCAGGATCCAGGACTTTGTTAGAATTAATGGTGTTTAGCAAAAACTGGTTCAGTTCAACTCTAAAAATACAATGTAATGGCTCAGAAAGCAAGTCACATTTTTTGTGTACATGGCTTAAATGTAAAAGACGGTTACTCACCGTTGTAACTGTTGTTCTTCGAGATGTGTTGCTCCTATCCATTCCATGTAGGTGTGCGCGCCGCGCGTGCACGGCTCTTCGGAACATTTTTAGCCTAGCAACACCGGCGGGCCGGCTGGGCGCCCCCTGGAGTGGCGCCGCTATAGCGCTAGTTATATACCCCAGCCGGCCCGTCCGCTCCTCAGTTCCTTCTTGCCGGCTACTCCGACAGTGGGGAAGGAGGGCGGGTCTGGAATGGATAGGAGCAACACATCTCGAAGAACAACAGTTACAACGGTGAGTAACCGTCTTTTCTTCTTCGAGTGATTGCTCCTATGCATTCCATGTAGGTGACTCCCAAGCCTTACCTAGGCGGTGGGGTCGGAGTGAGACGTGGCAGAGTGCAAGACTGCAGAGCCGAAGGCTGCATCGTCTCTGGATTGCTGCACCAACGCGTAGTGGGCGGCGAAGGTGTGGACAGAGGACCAGGTGGCCGCTCTACAGATGTCCTGAATGGGGACATGGGCCAGGAAGGCGGCAGACGAGGCGTCCGCTCTCGTAGAGTGAGCGGTAAGACGGTCAGCTGGCACCCCAGCCAGCTCATAGCAAGTTCTGATGCATGCGGTGACCCATGAGGAAATCCTCTGAGAGGAGACTGGCTTGCCTTTCATACGTTCTGCAACCGCTATGAACAGTTGTGGCGAACGCCGGAAGGATTTTGTCCGGTGTATGTAGAACGCAAGGGCCCTGCGGACATCCAGGGTGTGCAGCTGTTGATCCCGACTCGAGGCATGAGGCTTCGGGAAAAAAACGGGAAGGAAAATGTCCTGATTTACATGGAAGGCTGACACCACCTTAGGGAGGAAGGCCGGGTGAGGCCGAAGCTGGACCTTGTCCGCATGAAAGATGGTGTACGGAGGGCCGGCCGTCAGGGCCTGGAGCTCGGAAACTCGCCTCGCTGAGGTTATTGCAATGAGAAAAGCTGTTTTCCACGACAGGTGGAGCAGTGAACACGCAGCCATGGGCTCAAAGGGAGGTCCCATGAGCCTGCCCAAGACCAGATTCAGGTCCCAGGGCGGAGTCGGGGCCCGCACTGGCGGGAACAAACGCTCAAGACCCTTGAGGAAGCGGGAAACCGTAGGATCGGAGAAGATGGATCGGTGACCGACGGGAGGCCTGAAGGCCGATATCGCTGCCAGGTGCACCTTTAACGATGAGACCACCAGGCCCTGTTCTTTAAGCGACCAGAGGTAGTCCAGTATCGTTGGGATAGGGACGACGAATGGATTCAGATCTTTCTGGTCGCACCATATGGCGAAGCGCTTCCATTTGGAGAGGTAGGTCGAGCGAGTGGAGGGCTTTCTGCTCTCCAGCAGGACCCGCTGGACCGCTGCCGAACAGGTCCGCTCCGCGCGGGTCAACCATTCAGGTACCAGGCTGTCAGATGGAGGGACTGCAGGTCCGGGTGGCGGAGCCTGCCGAAGTCCTGCGTTATCAGGTCCGGCCATAAGGGTAGAGGGATGGGATCTCGTACCGATAGCTCGAGCAGCAGAGTGTACCAGTGCTGTCTCGGCCAGGCCGGAGCGACGAGTATGAGGCGGGCTCTGTCCCTCCGAAGCTTGAGAAGCACCCGATGTACGAGTGGGAACGGAGGGAAGGCATACAGTAGGTGACCCGTCCAGGGGTAGAGGATTGCGTCCGACAGGGAGCCCGGGGCGCGACCCTGGAGCGAGCAGAACTGGTGGCACTTCCTGTTCTCTCTGGAGGCGAACAGGTCTATCCGGGGAAACCCCCACCTCCGGAAAATCGTGTGAACCACATCTGGGCGGAGGGACCACTCGTGGGACAGGAACGACCTGCTCAGACGGTCGGCCAGCGTGTTCTGCACCCTTGGAAGATAGGACGCCACTAGGTGAATGGAGTGGGCTATGCAGAAGTCCCACAGTAGCATCGCCTCCGTGCACAGCGGAGAAGATCGGGCTCCACCCTGCTTGTTGACATAAAACATCGCCGTTGTGTTGTCCGTCAACACCGCGATGCAACGCCCCTGGAGACTGGGGCAAAAGGCTTGACAGGCGAGGCGAATCGCTCGGAGCTCTCTGACATTGATATGGAGGGAGAGCTCTCGGGGCGACCAGAGGCCTTGGGTGTGCAGGTCGGCTAGGTGCGCTCCCCACCCAGCTCTGACGCATCCGTGGTCAGAGTGGCGGATGGTTGAAGAGGGCGGAAAGAGACTCCGGCACACACGACTGCTGGGTCCAGCCACCAAGTGAGCGAAGCGAGTGCTGGCTTCGTGGGCGTGACCACCATATCGATGGAGTCGCGGTGGGGCCGGTACACTGACGCGAGCCAACTTTGAAATGGGCGAAGGTGCAACCTCGCGTACTGAGTGACGAACGTACACGACGCCATGTGGCCTAGAAGGCGGAGGCAGGAACGCACTGTTGTCCGTGGGAAAGCTTGTAGGTCTCGAACTAGAGAGACCAGAGACTGATGCCGAGGTTGGGGCAGGCAGGCCCTGGCCAAGTTGGAATCTAGGACCGCACCGATGAACTCCACTCTTTGCGAGGGGGTCAACATCGACTTCTCGGCATTTATCATGAGCCCTAGACGCTGAAACAGGGCTAGGACCGTGGCCATGTGGGACGCCACCAGTTGGCGGGATGGTCCTCGGACTAGCCAGTCGTCGAGATAGGGGTAGACATGTATCCGACGACGGCGGATGGCCGCAGCCACCACTGCCATACACTTGGTGAATACCCTCGGCGCTGTAGAGAGGCCGAAAGGCAGCACTGTGAATTGGTAGTGCGTATTGTTGACAACGAAGCGCAGGTATCGCCGATGAGGAGGGTAAATGGCGACATGAAAATACGCGTCCTTCATGTCAAGGGCGGCAAACCAGTCTCCCAGATCCAGGGAGGGAATGATAGTTCCCAGGGTTACCACGCGAAACTTGAGCTTGACAAGGTATATGTTGAGCTCTCGGAGGTCGAGTATGGGTCGTAGGCCTCCCTTCGCCTTGGGGATTAAGAAATATCGGGAGTAAAATCCCCTGCCTCGCATATCGCTCGGCACCTCCTCTATAGCACCCAATCTCAGCAGAGACTCGACCTCTTGTAGGAGGACTTGCTCGTGAGAGGGGTCCCTGAAGAGGGACGGGGTGGGTGGGTGGGAGCGAAACAAACTGGAGATGGTAACCAGACTCTACCGTGCGTAGCACCCAGTTGTCCGATGTAATCTGGGACCACGCCGGGAGGAAGTGGGAAAGACGATTGAAAAATAATGGGGAAGGATCCGGGGAAGAGACTGCTGGGCCGTCCTCGTGCCGTCCCGTCAAAACGCCTGCTTCGGCCCTTGGGGGGCCTTGGAAGGCGCCTGGGACTGGGTACGCCGATTGCCCGATGGCCTACGGCGGTTTAGTCTGCCCCGGCGTGTATTGTCCGGCCGAGACCTGGACTGATTGAACGGCCGAAAGGGCTGTTGCCTGAAAGGCCTCCGTTGAGTCGCAGGCGTATGCATGCCTAGCGTACGGATGGCAATGCGCCCATCCTTAAGGGTCTGTATCCTGGAGTCCGTTTTCTCCGAGAATAAGCCCTTAGTATGGAAGGGCAAGTCTTGCAGAGTATACTGAACCTCTGGCGGCAAGGTGGATGATTGCAGCCAGGAGATCCGTCTCATTGTCACTCCCGATGCCAAGGTCCTGGCTCCGGAGTCTGCAGAGTCCAGTGAACCCTGAATGGAGGACCTGGTAGCTTTCTTGCCCTCTTCCAGCAAAGCTGAGAACTCCTGCCTGGAGGATGTTGGAACCAACTCTGTAAATTTAGAGAGGGCTACGAAGTTATCGTAAGCATAGCGGGCCAGGAGAACCAACTGATTTGCTATGCGTAATTGGAGGCCGCCAGCCGAATATATTTTTCGGCCCAAGAGGTCCATCCTGCGCGCGTCCTTAGACTTAGGAGCCGGCGCAGGTTGCCCATTTCGCTCCCTGTCATTCACGGACTGTACCACTAGGGAGTCCGGGGTCGGGTGGGTGTACAGGTACTCGTACCCAGTCGGGGGTACCGAGTACTTCCTCTCGACTCCACGGGCAGTGGGAGGGATGGACGCCGGGGACTGCCAAAGTGTGGTGGCATTTTTCTGGATCGTCCGAACAAACGGTAGGGCCACTCGCATGGGGGCCTCCGTTCCGACCACATTAGTGATCGGGTCCTCGTCCTCGACGACCTCCGCTACCGGAAGGTTAACTGCTTGTGCCACCCGACGAAGGAGGCCCTGATGGGCACGTAAGTCAATCGGCGGGGGATCGGATGACGAGGATCCCGCCACCGCCTCGTCGGGCGAGGAAGACGAGGAGTGGGCCTGACCGATAGGCAGAGGCTGAGGCTCGTCCATGGGGTGTGAGGTCGCCGCCTCTACGGGATGTTCCGTCTGCACAGGTGGCGGCGGAACCTCAGCCGGAGGCGATGGAGGGGGCCTGCTGACGGTGGCTTCCGGCACCCCATGGTCAGAAGGCCCCTGTCGCGGGAGGAAGGGGGCGCCTTGAGCCTCGTGACCCGCCCAGGGGGTCCAGAAACCCCATTGCTGGGGACCCAGGTCTTGTCCTTGTGGGTCCGCGCGGTAATCTGCACCGCTGCCGTCGTGTGAAGCGACCGACGGTTGGCGGGAAGGCCACGGGGGGGCAGAGGCGCTCAGAGACTGCGCCGTCGATGCCACCAGTCTGTCCGTGGACGGTGCCGTGTACCGGTGCCGATCGTCTCGGTGCCGGGAGCGGGAGCGGGACCTCCGACCGCGAGAGTAGCGGGAGGTCGACCGCGATCTCGATCGTCGTCGACGGGAGCGGCTTCGAGAATGGCGTCGGGAGCGGTGCCGGGATCCGGATCTCCCTCGGTGCCGACGGTCCGGAGAGCGGGACCGGGACCTGGAACGCCTCCGGGAGTACGACCGGTACCGCGATGAGGAGCGGTACCGGGACCGCGACCGGCGCCGAGAAGGAGAGCGGTACCGTGATGGAGACCGGTGCCGTGACCTTGAACGGCAGGAAGGTGACCGTCTCCGGGATCGGGACCGGGAGCGGGTCCTGGATTGCCTCCTATCCCGTTTGTCAGGGGTGGCCGGTCGTACCATGGCCGGTTTACCCGCTGACGGAACAGCCCGCACCGAGAACGTCTCGGGCGTGGACGGGAGAGGCAGCTCAACCACGGCTTGCACCGGGGAGCGCGGGGGTACCGGACTTGACGGCCCAGCCGGTGCCGGAGTCGACGGTACCGCGAACGGTCCGTGCGCTGTCACGGACGGTGCCGAAGGCGCCGCTGCTGGCCGCTGGACCGATGGTCTCGCCGTAGCAGAGTCTACAGCCTTGGGCTTAGGCTTCCGTTTCCCAGCTGGTGAATGGGAACGGTGCCGGGGCTTCGGTGCCGGCTGCTTCTTAACAGTCTCGGTACCGGACCGGCCGGGGACCGCTGGAGCACTCCGCACCGAGGACGACGCCGGAGCCGGAGGAGTCAGCACCGCAGGGGTAAGCGCCGACTCCATAAGGAGCTGCCGCAACCTAATGTCCCGCTCCTTTTTAGTTCGCGGCTTGAATGACCTGCAAATGAGGCACTTGTCTGGTCGATGTCCCTCGCCGAGACAACGAAGGCAGGCGTCGTGGGGGTCCCCAACGGGCATATGCTGCTGGCAAGCCGCACAGGGCTTGAATCCCGGTGTCTTGGGCATACGCCCGCACCGGACGGGAAAAGAGGGGATAAGCCCCCCTAATTCCCCCTAATCTAACTACTAACTAATCAACTAACTGAGTTTAACAACTAACTATATACACTAAATACAAACTAGAACCAAGGTGAGCTAGGTAAGTGGAGGACGACAAGCACTCCACAGTTCCAACTGCCGTCACGGGCGGGAAGAAGGAACTGAGGAGCGGACGGGCCGGCTGGGGTATATAACTAGCGCTATAGCGGCGCCACTCCAGGGGGCGCCCAGCCGGCCCGCCGGTGTTGCTAGGCTAAAAATGTTCCGAAGAGCCGTGCACGCGCGGCGCGCACACCTACATGGAATGCATAGGAGCAATCACTCGAAAAAGAACTCTGAACTACTGCCATCCTGAAGGGTCTTCAATTCTGACTACTACCTTGAATCATCTTCAGAAAGTGCCACCTCCACCGTGTTCATGATCCAGAACTAGAGGCCATTTTTGTAGATTTAACATTATATACAGCATTGCACCCACCACATTTAGCTTTACCAGTGAACTTCAATATTTAGCATGAATTGCTAATAAATGACGACAGTTGTGACAGTAAGAAGTTGCAGTACATTAAATTCTAAGTTCCTTCCTTAACTTGGCTGCACAGTGTCTGTCTTTACTATTAAACAATTGGAAAAAGAAAAATCAAATAGATACCTCACTGGTCTGTCCATTTACATGATGAACTATAAATAAGACAAGCTCTTTATATGAATTAAGCTAGTACCTTATAGCTCTTATATAAATTAAGTACTAGCTTATGGAAGTGAAAACTCAAGGTAAAACTGCATATCTACACAAAAAATATCATTAAGCAATCCTTTCTTCTCATTATATGCACATATCTCCAATTAAAGTGAATGGGCCTTAAATATGCTGACTGATGAAGAACTGCACTCCAGAGAGAAGAAGTGGCACTTAGTATAAAACAGTGGTTCTCAACCAGAGCTATGTGTACCCCAGGGGTATGCAGAGGTTTTCCAGGGGGTACATCAACTCATCTAGATATTTGCCTAGTTTTACAACAGACTACAGAAAAAGGACTAGCAAAGTCATTATAAACGAAAATTTCATATGATGACTTGTTTATACTGCTCTGTATGCCATATTACTGAAATGTAAGTACAATATTTATAGTCCATTGGATTTATTTTATTATATGGTAAAAGTAAGCAAGCAATTTTTCAATAATAGTGTGCTGTGACACTTTTCTGTTTTTATGTCTGATTTTGTAAGCAAGTAGTTTTTAAGTGAGGTGAAACTTGGGGGTACACAAGACAAATCAAACTCGTGAAAGGGACACAGTAGTCTGGAAAGGTTGAGAGCCACTGGTGTAAAACACTGAAAATGTGGAGACTTTATGTTTTCTTTAAGATAGTCAGATGCTGCCATTAGCTCACACAATGAAGACAGCTATTATTTAGATTAATAACTATTCATTTGGAGGTAGATGCTGGCTCCCCTAATCACATTCAGTAGTACTTTACTCTGCAAGCAGCCCCACTGAAATCAGTGAGACTGTGCAATTATTAAATTACTACTTTTCATGAGCAAGGTGGCAGAATCTGATCCTAAGATTGTAAAACTCTTTGGGACATGAACTATTTTCCCTCTCTGTTTTATACAGCTATAAGTACACTGTCAAAGCTTAGCAAATAAGCTACTAAGGTTTATGTCAACCATTTGGTGGTAAACTGTGTAACTATGGCATGGAATTTCTCATCTCTTGTTATACTCACTAAGGAATCCATCTTCAGAAACTCAGAAGAAATAAGAATTGAAATGACATTTCCTGGTTCTAAAAGAGAAACAGCAGAACAAGGTGAAACGGTTAATATTAATTTATTCCTTTGATAAATTGAGAATATCGTAAAAGACTCAATGCCTCTTTAAAGGAGGGTATTGTTTTACTAAACAAGTTCTTATCATTCCACTTTCCAACATGTGTCATACCTCTGATCGTTGGAAACAGAATTTCTCCCATCTATACAGGCAACCCCAAACAAAGTTACGACATGATCCCAGCAATAATCATTTTCTTAGTATAGACAGGTCCTTAGTTCCTGTCCATACGTCAACTCAAACAGTTAACCAGAGCATTTTAACTGATCAAACACTGTTCCAGCTAAGCCATTTTTTTAACAGTTTGGTTGGTCAGCACATATGCTAAAGCTAGTTAATGTTATTTTGCTGGAGCAGGGCCTGATCTAGTGACCATTCAGTGCTCCCAAATAGGAGTTTTTCCAATTGATATCAAGAGGATTTAGATCTGGACTCGACTGATTTAAATCTGCAAGCAGGAAACCTTACTTTAAATCTATTTTAATCATGTTTTATACTTACACTTTTAGGTTATTTTCCTAAAGATTGAATCTCATTGGTTGGTACACATTAAAACATGATAATTTGCAACTAAATATATCCTATACACTAAATCTGCTATTTATTTTTGCTAACCAGGATATCATAGATATCATGTATCTATGCACATTTATTTAAAAAGCAAAAATATAGTTTAACCTTTTACTGGATGACTTATTTTTAACTTGTCAAGCTTTATTTGGATGGAAATTCAAATCAATCAGAAATGCATAAAACAATCATTTAAATGTTTTTATTAAATACCACTACCTTCAATGTGCTGGATACATAAGAAAATAGTTCATCAAAACATGTTTTGGATTCAAAACTTTATTAAACAAAGGAAGTAATATCTGTAGTTAGTGAACGGAAGTGACTGTCTGATCACTGTCGTTCAAGGTTTTAGAAGTAGAAGAGCTTATCCTCACACCTAGTTTTTATTCAGATTCAAAAGAGGAAAACAAGCTTTCCTGCTTCAGCAACAAACATTCTGTTTAATATTTTTTGTATTTAATTTAAATGATTGTAATAGATATTGTAATAAGTTTAGGCCTTAACATAGGCTGTCAATTTCAAATTTAATTTTAAAATAGTTTAAAAATAAAAAAAAAGCATTTTTACATTTAAATAAATTTCTGATTTTTTTTTTAAATGTATTTTATTCTATCCTTGGATAGACTTATCTAACCCATTTAAGCTACTAAAGACTGTCTCATTTACTTTAATAGAAGTAGAATCTGATTCAAAATTAAGTACAAGGGTAAAATTTTGAAAGGATTTAAGCAACTTGGGGCCTCACAATGAGAATCAATGGGATTCTGGCTCCTGTCAATGCCAGGCTCTTAAGTCACTTAAATGCTTTTCAAAGTTTTGCCCCACGACTACCAAGACGATGATAGAATTGCTCCTTTATACTGCATTTACAATGAAGTTTTTAGGAAAGTCTCCAAATGTTGCTGTATCAACAGTGGGAATGCTACTGTAGATTGGCCACTTGTGCTTATAACAGTGATATAATCCTGTTCAGAGTGGGTCTAGATTACCTTGGTAAAGATACCAGTTGTCAATATAGACTAGTGCTTTCACCACTGTAACCACCAGAGGAATATATTCCCCTAAAATTATCAGTAGCAGCAAGACCAGGGACTTTCTATAATGGCCAGGGAAACTGTTTTAGCACATTTCCAACAAACCAGTGTTTCTGGCCCCAGCAGACTAGGTCTAGGAGGTTGGAGTTGAATTAATATCCCTCCTTATCATCTTCCAGACAATTTTGCACATATGCTTTTAATCTGAAACACAGATCAGATAAAGCAGATAATGAATCTGCAGCAAATGAACAACAGAATATTTTTTTACCTAAAGTGGGTATTTCATACACTTCATATTCCTTAGTGTTCCTTTTAACGTATCTTATCAACCAGTCAAAGATGTGAACGTCACAGTGAACTGAAATGTCCACTTCTTCCCAGCGCTGGGCATCCACAGACAGATATTCAGCAAAGTACTTCATTTCAGAAATCAAAAGATCTCGAGGACAAACAAAATCTTCCTTCAAATTTTTTGCTTCGTCACACACGTGGATCACCATATTTGGCCTTGATTTAAACACAAAACAACAACAGAAAAAGGAAAGTTATTACAACTTAGGACCAGAAACCAATAAAAAAAAGTCAGTGTTGATTCACAGAGATTTTACCCCCACACTACATGATTCGTCAGAACCTAGGTTTTTGTAAAATTTTATCTTGCAAGATAAACAAAACTTCACATTTAACTGCAGTGAGAAAGCTTCTATCTTCCCTTTCACCCCTGCATGTTATTCAACGGCAAGCTATGTGCCCTGGGATGCATGATCAAAATCTTATTCACAGGAAAAAGTGTAGATGCTAAGCCACACATTAGAACATTCACTGAGCTATATCATTGTTCACAGTTGAGTTACTGTGCAGGGAGTTGGTGCACTGTAGATTCACATCCTGGCTTGCAGTTTAGAAAAGACCTAAGAGTGGGAGTGAGGATTTCTGGGTGCTATTCCCAGGTTTGTCTCTGGCTCACTGTGTGATCTTGGCAAATTACTTATGTTCTCTGTTCTCCTTCATTTTATAAAAGTATAGATCTATTTGCCTAGCTCACCAGGGTGCTGACATGGTTAATTAGTATGTGTAATTTTATAGAATCTTCCATCTGAAGAACTTAAAATACCTTAGAGTGTACCAATATTATCTACTTCTTAACAGGAGGTTCAAGTTCAGAATACATCAATAAAATATCAGCTTCCCTGGAGACAGCAGTACAAGTCATAGGTCTAAAATAAGTGCCCTTGACAAGTAGGTCTACAAGCTTTTGGAAATTAATATGCATTGGTACAATACATAATTTAAATAATCTAGCAAAAAAAAATTATATATATATATAAGGTATTCTAACTCATCACTGCAGGGTTTTTAAAAAAGACCTACAGGTAAAAAACAACACATTTAGATAATTTAATTATTTTAGGCTAGTGACCCTTTCTCACAATAATGAGCAGTATTCACATGGGAGTAAGTGCTCACTGTGACACAGAGGCTCCTAGGCAAAAGGCTTCCTGTTCTTTGCAAACAACTCTCACCTCAGACCTGACAAAACTCAGTACACCAAACATGTCTTATAGGATATTTATCCATGAAGAGGAACATGTAACTTGTCAAGATTCATAATCATTGCAAGATGGGTAATATTTAAGAAATAACTTATTTATATCTAAAGTGTGCTTTATGGACTTGGAGTAAAAATTAGTCACCTGAGAATAATGTATCTTGGCGATGACCCATTCAGGCAGAAGGGAGTTGCACGTGCACGCCCCTCTCTCTCTCTCTCACACACACACACACACACACGTTCAAACTCACCTCCCAATAAATACTTGTTGTTGTTGTTACTTCTTGGTACTTCCTGCAATGCACACATATTCTCTGTAATTGTATTCTTTCAAAGTGATGTTATTTTATTTTTTTGACTGGTCTATGCATTTCATAATTTTATTTCTCTTATACTTAAATTTAAGTATTTGAGTAGTGAGTTCTAAAATGCCTAACCTGTCCTGGCTGGATCAATATTGGTGCACAGAAAATTCATTCTGCACATGGATGGAAAAAATTAGAGGGAACATTGTCACCTCACCCTGTTTAGCCAGGGTCACTTGTTTAGCCTTGCTAAATCTCAAGACTTTCAATGGAAAGTCATCAGAGACAACTGCAAACAATTGAAACATTGTAAAATAGGAACATTACAACAAGATGGATTCACCCTATCTATGAACAGAAACAAAAAATTGTTTCAGTACAATACAGATGAGGGAAATGTTCTCTGGTTACATCTTGAGGAACAAGGTTTCTCATGAAAAACTGAATCCTGAATCCTGTGAAGCCAGCCAGCTCTGCAACAGACTGAACGTTGTGGGGAAAACCTACTTCATTAGCTAGGAAAGGTAACTATTATTAAGCGTAGATTCACATTTTATGATTTTGTTTTGTATTGTAACTAGGGCTGTCAAGTGATTAAAAAAATTAATTGTGATAAAAAGAGATATACCTATGTTATAGAACTGGAAGGGACCCAGAAAGGTCATTGAGTCCAGCCCCCTGCCTTTACTAGCAGGACCAAGTACTGATTTTGCCCCAGATCCCTAAATGGCCCCCTCAAGGATTGAACTCACAATCCTGGGTTTATCAGGCCAATGCTCAAACCACTGAGCTATCCTTTCCCCCTTAATTGCACTGTTAAACATTAATAGAATACCATTTAAATATTTTTGGATATTTTCTACATTTTCAAGTATATTGATTTCAATTACAACACAGAATACGTGTACAGTGCTCACTTGACATTTATTTTTGATTAAAAGTATTTGCACTATAAAAAATATTTTTCAATTCACCTAATACAAGTACTGTGGTGCAACCACTTTATCATGAAAGTTGAACTTACAAATGTAGAATTATTTTTTTAATGCAGTGTGTTTTGTACAATGTAAAATTTTAGATGCTACAAGTCCACTCAGTCCTACTTCTTGTTCAGCCAATCGCTCAGACAAACAAGTTTGTTTATATTTGCAGGAGATAATGCTGCCCGCTTCTTGTTTACAATGTCACCTGAAAGTGAGAACAGGCACTGTTGTAGCCAGCACTGCAAGCTATTTTATGGTCCAGATGCACTAAAAATTCATATGTCCCTTCGTGCTTTAACCACCATTCCAGGGGACATGGGTCCATGCGGATGATGGGTTCTGCTTGAGAACAATCCAAAGCAGTACGGACCGATGCATGTTCATTATCATTATCTGAGAGAGATGCCACAAGCAGAAGGTTTTCTTTCTTTTTTGGTGGTTCGGGTTCTGTAGTTCCGCATCAGAGTGTTGCTCTTTTAAGACTTCTGTTTAGCATAGCTTGCAATGCTGGCTACAAAAGTGCCAAGCAAATGCCTGTTCTCATTTTCTGGTGACATTGTAAATAAGAAGATGGCAGCATTATCTCCTGTAAATGTAAAACTTGTTTGTCTCTTAGTGACTGGCTGAAAAAGAAGTAGGACTGAGTGGACTTGCAGGCTCTGAAGTTTTTTGTTTTGTTTTGTTTGTTTTTGAGTGCAGTTATGTAACAAAACAAAAATCTACATTTGTAAGTTGCACTTTCACGATAAAGAGACTGCACTACAGTACTTGTAGGAGGTGAATTGAAAAATACTATTTCTTTTGTTTATCATATTTACAGTGCAAGTATTTATAATCGAAAACATACACTTTTATTTCAGTTACAACACAGAATATATATGAAAATGTAGAAAAACATGCAAAATATTTTATAAATTTCAATTGGTATTCTATTGTTTAACAGTGAGATTAAAACTGCGATTAATTTTTTTATCCACAATTATATTTTTGAATTTTTAATCAACAGCCCTAATTGTAACCATTTGTTTCCACTGTTCTCTCTTGTTTCTAGTTAAATCTTTACTCATTCTTAAAAAGCTACTTTTGTTTTATTATAAGTATTCACAAGTGCTTGTGGTTTACAGTAAATCTGATAAACTGGGACACACTGCTCCTTTAGGGACAGAAAAATTTCTGTGAGTAACAAGTGTTGGGCGGGAGTAGACAGTTTCAGGGCTGGATATCATTGGAATGATTCAAGGGGACTCGGGACTGGAGTGCACCTATGGCGAAACTACAAGACGAAGACAGGGCTGACATAGCCCAGAGGAGAATGCCTGAGTGGCTGAAAGGTTGGTGGGGTTGGGAGCTGTCTGACACCCAGCCAGGCACAGGAAAGACTCCTTCACTCTGAAGGCAGGTGTAACAAGGTGACTCTCAATCCCTAGTACCCTGAGAATTGTCACACTCACCACTGTGAATAATGGGTTCACAATCTGGTTCTTAATATTTATGTGGTAACAATTACATTTCTGAAGTCATTATAGAGCTGGGGTGGCCAAACTTACTGACCCTCTGAGCCACATACAACAATCTTTAGAAGTTTGAGAGCTGGGGTACACCAGCTGGGGCTTGGGGCTTCAGCCTCACAGGAGGTGCCTGCTGGGGTTTGGGGCTTCGGCTGTGCTCCTGATGAAGCCCCAAGCCCTGGCAGGCATGCCCCGCGGGACTGAAGCCACAAGACTTCCCTCCCTGCTGGGCAGAAGCCCCTACCCCACCATCCCGCTGTAAGGCAGAGGTCCCGAGATCCCCACCCCACTCTGGTAGGGAAAGAATGGGACGGGGGGGTGGAGGGGAGGGGTGCGGTTGGGAACACGAGCCGCAATTTAACTGCAATGTAACTTGCGAGCCACGGTTTGACCATCCCTCTTAAAGAGGGAAGATAAATTAGGAAGTTCACAGCTGCTTTCTCTGTGGCAGTGCATTAAATTTTCATAGGGAAAACTGCCTTCAAACATCAATTTGGGATAATAGAATTATTGAAAGTCTATGAAATCTGAGTTTTCTTCACTCTGTACTGACTGGCTTAGGAAGGTATAAATTTTAATACACAACTGTCAGTGTAGTATATGAAGAGAAAGTGATGGATTGTATAATTCTGAACTAGGATGGCAATGATATACAAAATTCAATGATTATCATTCATGAAAACTAGGTCAAACTCACTCTTTCAGAGAAACTAAGCTCAAGACATACAGGAATACCTGTATATACATATACGAAATTAGATGAAACCAAAAGGTTTCGGTATACTTTTGGGGTATTCTAAGTTATTTTCTATCTGCTGTAAGTCAACGTACTGAAAATCAAAACAGTTGCGATCTAGGAGTTAAACATTTATCAACATTTGCACTGTAAGAATTGAAATTTTGAGCACACGAATAGGTCCACTGAAGTCAAGTGATAAGTTGGATGGGCCTTAGTTTATAGTCACAAATACTGGTTACTGTGTTGTACATTTGAGTTCCACTGACAGTTTGAAATGAGGTAGTGAGATGAAAGGTAATATTCTGCAAGCCATTTTTCCAAGTTTGAGATACAGAGATCTGTGGTATATCATCCATCTTGCCATTAACAAAACAGAGAAAACCTGAAGTATAGGGTCTAATCCTTCTCCCACTGCACAATGGCAAACTTCATGAATTGGTTTGCATAAAATGTTGGGCCAAACAGAGGCTAGTTTATGTTACTCAACTGTCTCGGCAATTTGGATAACATCATAAATCACAAATACATATAAATCCTCTACACTGAGAATTTTCAGCAATTTTCCCACCATTGGTGTAGCACCACTGTAGCTCCAAAAAGTACTGACGTTGGTGGAAGTACTAGTGGAGCATAGGAGCAGGTGTGTTCACCACGCTGGTAGATGACACTATGGTAAAACAAGAACAACTGATTAGATTACATGATGGTGAAAACACCCATGACTGATTTCCACTAGCATTCCAACTGTTGCTAGCATGGATGGAGCTGCACAAATATTAACTGACAAATGGCGGGAAAGTTGCTGAAAATTCTGTGTAGACACAGCCAGAAAGATGCACATCTGTAAAGAGCAGATTTCAGTTTTACTGATATTAGCTTTACCAGATAGCAAACAATCATCATCCTACCCTTGACTTTCATCAGCATTTTCTCCGCCTTTATGTGCAGAATGTTTCTCAGCTTCTGAAGAACAATTTCTTGTGGAAGCAACACTGGACCTTCCTTCAACATAATAAAAAGCAGCATTAGAATTTGAGACTAAACTCAGGGTCTCATATACCATTTGTTAGTGTTGCAAGTGTGTTGCTCCCATTCTGAAGAGAAGTTGTCATGATTATAACTGTCACAGGCTTCTAGAACACCTGGTTTAAAGTGGCAATCTGGGTTAAGTTACAATGAAAAGGCAGACAGTCAAATCTTTTTAGACACAGGATTAGGTGTACAGCAGACAATGAAGTCAAGGGTAATTGACCTTTACCTTGGATAAGCTTTCCTCACTAATGTACAGCACGCAGTAGGGTGTGGATCCAAAGCCCACTGAAATCAATAAGAGTATTTCCACTGACTTCAGTGGCTTTGGATCATGTCTTGAGAGCCCCAGTATGCAGCCTTCCAGATGAATTTTCTTGTGGTGATGTAATGACCCATCAAATGTGAAAAAGCCTCTTAAACTTATTGTAGAACTGCGGCTTTGAATGTAGGGACGTCGCCATCTTAAATAGTTAATGGAAAAGCCAGCCCAAGAATGCTTTGGCTCTCTCATACTGTCTCCTCCTGGCTACACCAATACCGCTACATATATTGGCACTTTTTGACACAGATTAGCATGAGACACTATTATCTCACCTCCATCCTCTGGCTGGGTGAACAGAATGCTTTAAGCTGTTTTTTTCCCCTTAGTTCTTGAAGAGCTTCCTGTGGACTGTGATGGATAGCAGCTCCCCCCTTCCCCCCCCCCCCACAAGAGCTCTCCCCTATGCAGAGTCTCCTATCTGTCACCCCCATTGTTCAACATGAGAGGCTACTAGGGGAGACTGATTGTACTTGAACTGAAGTACAAAGAACAAGAGGCTGACACCAAGCTATACTTCTAATTCAGCATGGATACTGTAGATCCTCTGATGCCCCTGAGCAAAGCAGGCACTTGGTGAAAGGTATTAGCTGGGATAGAAGAGTGAAATCTAAGAAGTCATCAACACAATGTTCTACTGCTCCTATGTTTTCTTTAGAAATTTTCTACTTATCTTAAAGTCACAACTATTACCACCTCCAGCGGTAAGTTTTGACATTAACATACCTGTGGCTACAAAATGCCAAGAACGTATCTGAAAGATTTAGTATAAAATCAAGTACATCATTTTAGGCAGTTCAAAACTGCCTGTTATTGTAACTACCTTTTAAAAAGCCACAAACTATAAAACGTGTACTTGAAACACTAAATGGGTTGACTCAGTTGGAAATACCTTTATTTTAGTTTATGCAGCAGTATTTGTGGCAAATTTATTTGAAGATTACTAACTACTAATTCCAGAAAGAGGTTTACCAGAAAAAGAAAAAACAAACAATGGACATGACACTTTAATAAAAGTCACAGAATTTACCAGTTATGGAAATTGAATTCTGCCCAATGGAAGGCTCTTGAAACTCCCCCTGTGTATCCAGCAGAGAGGATTTGATGTACGTAGCTAGGGTTTCAACAGGACTCCCACCAGTAGCCATTAATGGATTGTACTGGTTGTCAACAGGTGAACTTCCACTGCTTTTCAGTTCATCAAACCTTTTTGCACACTGTCAAGAGATAAAAAGATAGGAATATGAAGCAGATAACTGAAACTATATCACTTTAAAGGCTGAGATTGTTTCCTGATAATAGTTTCTGCAAATTGATTGTTACATCATAGTTAAAAAAAATATTAAAGCAAATGTTAAAATTGTATCATATACAGGTTAAGGAAAGAGTGTCTGTACATCTGGGTGTAGTGCTTAGATTATCCAAAAGTAGAAGGCTTGGTTTAAAAGTCATAAAATACATATACCAACTCCTCCTAAATGGTCAACATTGGAGTTCTGAATTGAAACCAAACCAGCTAAGAACCTTCACACTTAATATTGATTAAACCACATGGTAACTCACTCTAAAATACCTAAGAAGTGTAGAATATCCATGCAATATGTAAGATTTACCACAGTTTCAAGACCCCACTAACATTCACACAAATTAAAGGATGGAGTTTGACTTAATCCTGCATTTCCCTCTCTTTACATCTTAAGCTTAATCTTAAAAGGGCAGTTAGATTTTTTTAAACCTAGCTCCTTTACCTATGATGTATAATACCTTAAATTACTCAAAGTAGAAATGTCTGTAAAATAAGAACATAAGAAATTAAGACCATACTGGGTCAGACCAATGGTCCAGCTAGCCCAGTATCCTGTCTTCTGACAGTGACTAGTGCCAGATGCTTCAGAGGAAATGAACACAAGAGGGCAATTTCGAGTGATCCATCCTCTGTTGTCCAGTCCCAGCTTCTGGCAGTTGGAGGTTTAGGACATCTGAAGCATGGGGTTCGGTTCCTGACCATCTTGGCTAATAACCACTTATGGACCCATCTTCCATTAATTTATTTAATTCTTTTTTGAACCCAGTTATACTTTTGGCCTTCACAACATCCCATGGTAACAAATTCCACAGATTGACTGCGCATTGTGTGAAGCACTTCCTTTTGTTTATTTTAAACCTGCTGCTTATTAATTTCATCAGGTGATCCTTAGCTCTTCTGATGTAAAGAGGTAAACAACACTTCCCTATTCATTTTCTCCACATCACTCATGATTTTATAGACTTCTATCATATCTCCCCTTAGTCATCCCTTTCTAAGATGAACTGCCCTAGTCTTTTTAATCTCTCCTCCTATGAAAGCTCATTCCATACCCCTAATCATTTTTGTTGCCCTTCTCTTTATCTCTTCTAATTCAAATATCTCTTTTTTAGAGATGGGGCTATCAGAGCTGCTTGCAGTATTCAAGATATGGGTGTACCATATAAGTGCCAGTATGATATTTTCTCTCATTATTTATCACTTTCCTAATGGCTCCTAACATGGTTAGCTTTTTTTGACTGATGTTGCTGAGTGGATGTTGTCAGAAAAAAACATCCATGACAACTCCAAGATCCCTTTATTGAGTGGTAATAGCAAATATGGACCTCATCATTTTGCTATATAATTGGGATTATTTTTTTCCTATATGCATTACTCTGCACTTACCATTGAATTTCATCTGCCATTTTGTTAACCAGTCACCTGGTTTAGAGAGATCACTTTGTAATTCTTCACAGTCACCTCTGGAATTAACGATCTTGAGTAATTTTGCCACCTCTGCAAATTTTGCCACCTGACTGTTCACCCCTTTTTCAAATCATTTATTAATATGTTCAACAGCACAGGTCCCAGGACAGACCCTTGGGAACCACTGTATTTATCTCTCTCCATTGTAAAAACTAACTATTTATTCCTACCCCTTTGTTTCAGGGAGGGGAGGATAGCTCAGTGGTTTGAGCATTGGCCTGCTAAACCCAGGGTTGTGAGTTCAATCCTTGAGGAGGCCACTTAGGGATTTGGGGCAAAAATTGGTCCTGCTAGTGAAGGCAGGGGGCTGGACTCAATGACCTTTCAAGGTCCCTTCCAGTTCTAGGAGATTGGTATATCTCCAATTATTATTATTATTCATATTTTTTTTAACTAATTACTGATCCAGGAGAGGACTTTCTCTCTCATCCCATGACTGCTTAGTTTGTTTAAAAGCTTCTGGTGTGAGATCTTGTCAAAGACTTTCTGAAAGTCCAACTACATTGTATTGACCAGATCACCCTATTCCACATGCTTGTTGATCCCCTCAGAGAATTCTAACAGAAGGGAAATTGTGTCTTACCATTTACAAAAGCAGCACTGACTCTTCCCCAACATAGTGAGTTTCTCTATGTGTCTGATAATTTTAAATTCCCATTTGCACAATTATTGTTCCTTTACTTTATGGACTTTGCTCAGATTGGAAAATTTCACGTTATTTCTATTTAGTTTCCCTTTCTTGTTTTCATTACTCCTGGGGGAATTCTGTGACAAAAAATTAAAAATTCTACAAAATTTTGCATATTTTGTCAAAATAACCCAATATAAACACGCCAGTTTCAATTATTTTGGTAATTTATTTCAAAATACCTGTCAGCAACTATGTCTGTAACAATACAGACAACAAAAAAGATTCAGGAAATGTTTTTGACAAATAGATTCCTTATTAGACATATTAATACAGAACTCTGAGTAATAATTCAGTTAAACTACAATACAGAAATGTATTTTTCGCACCCCTCATAAGCAGTACAAAGGCTTGGAGGAGTCAGGTGTAATGGAGGAGCTGAGGAAGAGGGAAGTAATTGCTGGGAAGGAGCATGGGTGTGCACATGGAGGGTTATTGGATGAAGGAGGGGAGAAGTATGGAACAGGTTTTTTAGGGGGCAGGGAGCGATTCTTAGGGAGTCTCCACCATGTAGACCCTGTCTGACCCTTAGCCTCTCAGTCTGGCATATCTGCCCCGTCCCCGTGTGTCCTTGCACCCACACTCAGCCACCCCTCTTCCTCCCATCCTCATGTGTCCCTGCAACCCTACTCAGCCACCCCCTCCCCCATGTGGCCCTGAACCCCCTCCCTCAATCCCCATGTATCCCTACATTCGCACTCCCATTCAGCCCCTGCCTCACTGTCTCCCACACTAGCCCTTCTGAAACCCAGTCTCTGACCCCCACAGTAGCCCCATGTGCCCAACACTGTCTGTCCACCCATGTCCTGTGCCTCCTGACTTGGCCCCATGAGCAGGGTGCTGTGAGGAAGGCTGCCTCTTCTCTTCTCTATCTGCAGCTGGGGCTGGCCTGGGAATGGCTGCTGTCTGTTCTGGCACTACAGTGGCCCCTGGTGGGCAAAAGGCATAACTGCAGCACCTTTCTGGCAGAATGTATTTTCTGCAGAAAAAAATTCTGCACAGCACATGAATTCTGTGCATGCACAGCATCTCAGAATTCTCCCAGGAGTACATTTTCATGCAGTAGTGAACAGGCTAATATTGAAATATTTGGGTTACCAGAACTGCAGGGGAAAGTTAAAATGCAAACAAAATGATATTAGGCTTTTAAAAATTTAATTTGTGTGTACAAACAGACTTAAATTTGGGCCTCACTTATTAGATGCAGTTTCAATGTAAATTAAAGGCCTTAATGCTTCAAACTACACACGAGAGTAACTTTATGTATAAGAATAGTTCCATTAAACTGAATGGGACAATTCACATGGGAGTTTGAGAGAATATATTTTAACTCTGCCAAAGTCTATTGGATTAAATGGTCACTTGAGATCATAGGGCTAAATTCACCACGGCAACTCTAACAGCCTTCTATAGAGGCTCTGCATATCCTAAAGCACAGTAACCACTTTTCTACTGACTCAGTTGAGAAAAGAGGTCAATAAAAAACATATAGGGGATTAATTTACTTATAGTAGAAAGCATTGTATCATCAGCTGAAAAATTAAGTGACAGCATCCACAACTATGAATCTCTACTAAACACTATCAGCTTGTAGGACAATAAAATTCCACATAAGCTTCAACTCTAGTCAATCATTTTTTATGCTCTAAATACAACATTATAGTGATGCCCATGAACAATGTTATAAATTAAGTGTGAGTTGCCACATTCAATTACGGAGTTTGCAACAAGATGTCTGTTTACTTGTTATTGTGAGTCACAAAGAAACAAAACTGCCTGGAATTTCACAACAAATTTTGGTCCTGGATTCAAAAGTATTTTGTTTGTCTTTTTAAAATGAAAACACACAAAAATGAGAGTTGTATGATGAAGCAGTCAAGATAAAATAAATCATCCAGGTGTTTCCTTTAAACTATGTGCACTAAGCAAATTTGAAATTCAAGAGTTTACAGAAAAATTTAAACAGTTAGGGCCTGATCCTAGAGATGCTGAGCGCTCCTAACTCCCACTGAAGTAGGAAGTACTCTGACTGGAAGGATCAATCTAGCTGTCCTTCCCCCTCTTTAAATATCTGTTGAAAATTGGAGCTTTGTTATTTCCAATTGGAAAGTATATCTGATCATATGCTAACATCATGTACCCCAGGAAAATTATGTTTGCTGAGAAGTATACCATAAAGTGTTTGCGTGTGGGGGAGGGTAAGGGGGAGAATATGAAGTATGTATGTGCCTTCCTTGTCATAAGACTGTATTTAACAATGTAATCTGAAAGCTTCTTGAACCATTACAGACTCTTTCATTTCACTTAACTTGTTGTTTTGACTAATTCCCAGTAATACTGCCTTAGGCTATAAGATGCATTCTGCATTCAGGTTATGAATTTTGTTTACTTCATATCGTGAATGTGGAGATTTTGTAACACCTTCCTATTTGCATTTTTAACATATTGCTTAACTCTTTCAGGTCCTTTAAGTTCAAGTAACTTTACAAAACCATTCCCCCACCCTTCCAGCCCCCCTTCTGATAGAAGTGTAGTTCTCTGGATAAAGCACTGGTTAATAAAGTTACCTCTTTGGATGTAAATCCTGGAACCAGCCTTGCCACACTGTCCCAGTTGATAGGCTGAGGGACACCGATTAGAGAGTACAGGATCATGTCCAAAACCATTTGATTATTATCATATGGAAAGTTATTGTTTTCTGAGTATCCTCGACTCATCTTTTGGCACTAAAAGCTAGAGAGAGGCAAACGTTGTAAATATGTATACATAAAGACCCATAAAGTTTAATACTGCTCATGTTTCACAGCAGCAATAATTACATGATCAGTTAAAGTACAATACATATTAATGGCAGCACTACTATTACTGTACAAAGTCAAGTACTAATATTACTACTTAAATAAATCATACAGACATCTATGCAGCCCAGATTCCATTAAAAAAGGCACACTTGCAAAATAGTTTCTTTCAGTACCATCAGGTTTTTATCCTGATCAATACCTTAAGTAGTTCTATCATAAAAAAACCCCAAAAGATTCAGCTTCATTTAGGCTTAAAAAGAAGAACACTAATGAAACTACAGCAGGCTTTGTTTTAGAAGTGGCAATTTTTAGAAACGTTAAGGCATTTGATAAAAGAAGACAACAGAAGTTATTCTGCAGATACCAAGATGAGTTATACTATAGTTTGACATCTAAATCTAAAAGGAGAGAACTATTCCTCAATAGGGAACAGGCTGTGTTATTAATCATCTTCTCTTCCTTGAAGTATGAATGAGTGAGTAGGTCAAATAGGAGACAATGCAGAAAAATCAGCAAGATAGTGGGAACCATTAATTCTTATTACAGGTTACAGGGAGTTCAGCTGGGTTTTTTAAAAAATATAAACCTGACAACAGTAATATAAAGTTATTAGGAAGAAATTGAGATACTGATTTTTCTAATTAGGTAGTAAATAGGAAAGGCAGGAATCGGGACTTCATACTGTAGTGTTTGATCCACCAGCCACAGTGTGTCAGTATAACAGCTACTGTATAAAAAGTAGAGAAAACAGTCTCTTTTTAATTTAAGGTGTAAATATGAATGAGTAGCCTATTATAGTGATATACAATTACTTATTTCAGCACATGCTTTGGCCATGGAAAGTAAATAAAGGTACGCTTATGTAGAGGGAGTAGCTATTAAAACAGACATTCCAGCACTTAAAGTGGAAATACTAGCAATTGATGAGATCCACAAAGTGGAGATAAGAAAGAAAGAAAACGGGACAAAACTTGCATGATGTGCAGTAGTTTCAAACAATACTAAACTCATCCAGTTAAAAATTTGGTAAATAAGTGCTTTATGGTCCAATCACATGCTTATATGCTTACACGACAGGCCCAGTTTTTTCAGAATCTCCATTAATTCTGCATGTCCAATCTAAGATATCTACAGCCTGACTTTTCAGATGTGCTGAAGCATCCACAGCTCTAAAGTCAATGGGAGCTGCAGCTCTCAGCAACTCTGAAAATCAGGTCCTATGGGTTTCAAGTTGAGCATCGAGGAACTGAGGCATACAATTCAATTAGTGAACAATTTTGAAAAATGTTGGCCTTAGTTATTATGGTTGCCAATTTTGGTAACTTTTGATTTTTCTATACCACCACCTCCTGCAAGTGGCACCCCAAATTGTAAGTATATTCAAAAGGGTCATGGTGGTGGAAAGAGTTTAGAACTAAGATTTTCAAATGCAACTAATAATTTCGGGTGCCCAACTGAGATACCTTAAGAGGGTCCGATTTACAGGAAGTGTTGGTCACCCACTCTCTGAAAATCAGGTCCTTTCAAGGTGCCTCAAATTGGGCACCTAAAAATCAAGGCACTCAAAATCACTAGTCAGATCTGAAAATCTTAATCTTGGGGTATAAATAATATGGCAATGGGAGGAGAGAAGATAGCCAAGAGCTGTGACTATGGAGAATCCTCAAAAGGCTGCAGTTGGATGTAGTCTCAATGGACTTGCTTGCTACATGGAAAGTCCTCTAAGAGTTGCTTCCTTTGCCTCACACTAATTTTTCTAGTAGCTAGAAGAGGATTTCTTACAAATTTGTGGTGTAGTAGTAGGGAGACCATTGATTTCATTTCAGAGTATAAGCAATAAGGCATAACATTTTGCCAGAAATTTGAACTGGTAAAACAAAACATAAAAACCCAACATGCAACTGAGAAAGTGTTTATGTTGTGGGGAAAAGCATCTGAATTTGTAGAAATTATTTGGAAAAAGAAACAAATGAATAATTTTCTTAGTTTCAGAATATTCATCAAAAGAATATTTAGAGGGAAAGTTATTTTTTGTTTCAAGGTAGTTTTGTTTGAGGGAAAGAAACAGGAAGTCAGTTTTTTCTCTGAAATGTAGCACTGGCAAGAAGTCCCAAATTAACAGCTATGGAAAATATTTTGCTAAAGAGCAGATGTTCCCTTTAAGCAATGGCTGTCAAAACTTTCCTATGCAGGAATGCCAGTGTGTTTCAGCGCTGTTCCAGAATTGTGACCTTTAGGAGTAAAAGTAGTTCAGTCTCCATGTCCATTCAATAATTGGCCTTCATTTTCCAAATACTATCAAAAGTGTCAACTGTGATGATTTTTTTTTTTTAATTCAGACCTCTCTCCATTAGTGAATGGACAGAAACCAATAGTTTCACAAGGGCCATTGAATACTGCATAAGAAGTTACCAAAAGGGATGACCAAGGCCAAATCTGAACCAATGACATAGGTGAATGGTTATTAGATACTGAGCCTGTCTCCTGTGCTATCCAGTCTACCCTTAACTGGCAGTTACAAAAAAAGTCTGAATGACAGCAGGGTAAAGGTGCAGTAACAAGTTTTATTCTCTATAAAGTCAAGATGTAAGTACTGCTTATGGTTAGGCTTAATAAAAATACAATCACTATTGATACTGATAGCCTATAAAGGTTATTCCTATTGTATAAATATACTGTATATTCAGGTGCAGAGATAGAGGAATAGTAGTTATTCTTAATAACCAAATAATGAGAATAACTTTTTATTATATGTTAATAACCATAGTTATTCTCATTTGCAAGGGTTCTAAAATTTAAAGGAAACAAAACCACAATGGGTTATAGTAGTCTTAACATTTTACTAGTAATAACTGTGACGCAACTTAACACTGCAATTATGACAGGTACTCTAAGAGGCAGTGACATTTCTTGAGAGGCATGAAGGTTTTGTTTTTATCAAATATGCACTTTTCTATTTTAGTATTAACTGGAGCCTAGATTTGGCAATCCATGCAAATACCCTAGATGAGGATCTGTTTTGGTCATAAAATGACTAGGGGCTTGGCTACACTGGAGAGTTGCAGCGCTGGTGGTGGGTTTACAGCGCTGCAACTTACTCACCATCCACACTTGCAAGGCACATACAGCGCTGCATCTCCCTGGCTGCAGCGCTGGCTGTACTCCTTCTCTGCCTCTGGTATAACTATTGCAGCGCTGGTGATGCAGCGCTGCTCCACCAGTGTGGCCACCAAAAGCGCTGTAATTGGCCTCCAGAATTTTCCCATAATGCTTTTAACTAAAGAACTCTCTTTGTTTTGTTATGATGCCTCTTTGTTTTGTTGTGAACTCGGGGCTCCTGGAGCTGCTTATCTAAAAAACAAACACAGCTCCTGTTTGCTGTGAATGAGGCAGGCAGGGGGATGAATGTCTACAGCTAGTGTTTGCTTGAGGAGAGAAACAGCACGGCGGGGAGGAGGGGGGGAAAGGGAGTCCATTGGAGCAGCTGCTTATCTGGTCTGCAGGCTATTTGCATTTAAGAGTGAATGAGGGGTCGGGGAAATGGTCAGAATTTGCAAGGCAGGGAGCTGACACAGTGGGAGCATGAACGAGGAGGTGAGAGGAGCTGAGGGTTGCACTGATATCGCCTTGGGCAAACTTAAAAGAAAGGAAGGGATCGGAACTTGCAAGGCAGGGAGCTGACACACAGTGTCATCTCCAAAAATCCACTCACTCTCTCTCCCCCACGCTCCCTGTCACACTCCACCCCACCCCCCTCTTTTGAAAAGCACATTGCAGCCATTTGAACGCTGGGATAGCTGCCCATAATGCACCACTCCCAACACCGCTGCAAATGCTGTAAATGTGGCCACACTGCAGTGCTGGTAGCTGTCAGTGTGGCCACTCCAGCGCTTTCCCTACACAGCTGTACGAAGACAGCTGTAACTCCCAGCGCTGCACACCTGCAAATGTAGCCAAGCTCTAGGAATGGGACTACAGTCTTAGCCACAAACTAAACACAGGTTAAACATGTGCTGCCCTATGGGAAGTATCTACTCCCAAAAGTATTCCATGCGGTCAAATAAATATAGCTACTTAAATCTGCATGTGCAATAATCAAAATACAAAATACAAACTACTGCTGTTTGAATTAAACGCTCATTCTGATCATATACACAGAGCTGTGCCATACATGGATCATCATACAGGCAAATGAATGAGCTTGGATATTGTATGCATGTAGTATATTAAGTCTCAGTATTTAATTCCTATTTTGGAATTAGCACACATTGTGCTTGCCTTAGTGGGTTCTCTAGCACGGTTCTATTGTTGTATAATAAATCTTGTAAAAGCCATAGCTAAAGCCATGTTAAAGACTTCTTCCTTTTGCAGCAATGGTACACACTTTAAGAGATGCAACATGGACAAGGCCTATAGTAAGTATCACCACTCTAAAGAGATGACACTGCATCTTTGTGTTCTGCATAGTCTACACTACTGCAAGTGAAGCTCAGCTTAAAAAAAACAAACAATGTCATAAATAAGGTAAGTGAAACATAGCAGCTATGGGTGTGGCACAATTTAAAAAAGTTTTTAAACCACTTAGATTAGTACATTAAATAAATACTGAAAGAAGGCAACTTCATAAAGGTATCTTTTTTTTTGCTTAGTGTTTCATTTGTTTAACAATATAAATGAAAAAAAGTGTCAGTTCAAGGCATAGCAGGTTTACTTACAGTTAGGGAAATGTGGAGAATCATGTAAGACTAAAATTTAAAAAAAAATATGCAGACAAATCCTTGGTATTGTAAAGAAGACAAAGCACAATTTGAGGACTGGGATTTAACCATTTCCATGCAAAGAATTTATTAGAGTTGCAGAGGATTTTCTTTTTCTTTCCTTTTTTCTTTCTTTTTTTGTTGGGGGGGGGGATTTTTTGTATACTATGTTTAATTAGGAAGTATTAACACATTTAAAAATCCTTGCCATGTCAACATCAGAAACAATAATTTAAAAAAAATCAATCTGTTGTTTAAAGAGACATTAGTCATCAGATTTCTCTATTTAACAGGGTGTTATCATATTACTGTGTGAGCATCCTTGTAACATCTGACATGTCATTTCTAATATTTTATTAAGTTGAGTGACATTTCTGATTACACATATTTAACAGACCAGGCATGTCTATGAAATGTTAGTATTCAAAAAAAATTGGGCAGGTGTGCTGGGGTTTGTTTTTTTTTGGGCAGGTGAAGGTACTTTCTGAGTACTGAATAAAAGATAATAAAATATCTAAGTATTTATTTGTCCTCCATCTATTTTTCTGGGTACAAAATTAGTGTGTTAGTTTTACCACAACCACCCCACCTCCCAGGGGCCCCTGTCCAGGGAAGCAGGGACCCCAAGACTGATGAACCACACCCCGCGCGGTGGGGTTCGCTCAGCAGTGCCCAGAAGGTGGGAGGGGCGGGCCCCGGGGGCAGCGTCCCCTGGAGAACGAGGCGGGCGCTCAGCGCCTCCTGCCCAGAAGGAAAGAGAAGCTGAAAGGAGGGAGAGGCTGGGAGTCGGTTACCTGGGGCCCGATCCGGGCGGCAGCGGGAGGATGCGGAGCTCTGGGTTTGAAGCCACCGAGGAGCCCGGCGAGCGCCAGCGCCGCGCTAGGGTGGGATGGAGGGAACCAAGAAGGCGCTTCCTGGTGGAGGCAAGAATCCAGACGGAGCGTTACCGCAGCGCGGCCACAGACTCAGCGTCTCCCCCGACCTCGCCCAGGCACTGCCCGCCGCCGCCCCCCGCGCGAGGAGCCACTGACCGCACACAGGCCACTCACCGCCCCGCCCCGTCAGCCCCGCCCGGTCACTGGCACCCCCCCGCCTCTGACAGAAGACAGCCAATGGGGTGGTGAGGCGCGGGCCCCCCCCCCGAGAGAGGCGGGCCCGGGCGTGCTGTGTCACGGGGTCCAGTCCCCGCCTCCTTCCGCCGCCTTGTCGCAGTGCAGCGGCTCCTCCCTTCCCCCAGCATCTGGTCTCCTAGCAACGAGCCGCCGTCTCAGGCAGGTGGACGGGGCGGGCGGGGCTGCTCCTTTCCTCACCCAGGACAGGGGCAGATGACCCCCCCCCCCCGCTCGCCCCGGGGCCCCAGTCCTGTCTCGGCGTGACGTCACGCCATCCTCCGTCGGCACTTCAGCGTGATGTCACACCTCCACCCCTAACCTACACCGCCCACCTCTCTATCCGCATGACGTCACCCCACCACTCGACGTCACCCGCCTCACGGCCACCTCAGTGCGATGTCACCCAACCGACCAGCCCTGTACTTTGGCATGATGTCACCCCAGCCCCCAACCTCACACCGTGACAAAACCCCAACCTGGACATTTGCTGTTCCAAAAGCCAGTGATAAATCACTGCAGTGGTTGGCCTCAATTTCATCAGCACCAGGATGGCTCTGGGTAAAGGACACGTTTTCAGTTACTTTGGAGGAGGAGTTATTGTCCCCTACTTACATGTAGTCCCCTTTCCTGCACAGAAGAGAGAGTTGGCACCTTATGTCCTGGAAGTGGGGAAGGGGACAGACAGGCTGTAGATGTATGTACATTGCCCCCCTTCTAATCCCAGCAAGTGGTGAATCTGCCAGTGGAGAATTCCCTGAGACTTCGTTAACTTTTGCCTGGGTCCCCCTCTGCACTATCAAAACTCCCTGGGTGATTTCAGGAGCATGGGAAACCCATATTGCCTGGGAACAAAGCTGGAGGAAAAGGATCCCTGCATCTGCACAGAAGCTAGGCACCTGCAGGCAGGCTGGCTGTGCTTTTAGTAGATCTCTCCAGTTTTGTGCAGTTTTTGTTAACCTGATTTTTAGAGGGCTGATTTATTATAGGGTTCACGAGTAATCTAACCAGAAGATCCTTAGGTTCTTCTACCAAAATCAGGCTGCAGGATTAGAGAATGTTGCAGTGGTTCTCAAACTTTTGTACCGGTGACCCCTTTCACATAGCAAGCCTCTGAGTGCGACCCCCCCTTATAAATTAAAAACACATATATTTAATGCCATTATAAATGCTGGAGAAGCAGGGGGGTTTGCGGTGGAGACTGACAGCTTGCAACCCCCCCATGTAATAATCTTGCAACCCCCTCAGGGGCCCCAACCCCCAGTTTGAGAACCCCTGAGTAGAGAGTTCAATACCTTGTACGGACCATTGGTGTGTGTGGCAAGAACATTCACGCTGAGGACAGAGCCAGGCTATAGAGATTTTTATTAAAATAAAGGAAAAATTATCAAAGCTCCAAACCACAGAATCAGAAAGAAGTAATACAGTTCTAGGGGTACCCATGGTAACATTCCTTGCAGAAGCTACTTAGACTAGCATATCCATAGCCTTCCTTCGGGACCTAGAGTTAAGAGACAGCATAGTCTTTGGCATGCCACAATGAGTATGATGTTCCAGGTTCCTCAATGACAAGATGGTGGAGATAAAGGCTAGATTAGAATAGCTAAGGTATACTTAAAAGTTAAGCTAACAGCTAAACAAAAGGAACTAACAAACTGAATGCTAAAAAACTTGAAGCTAAAACAAGTAACTCCACATGGTTGTTTGCCCTCTTATGGGGTCTTGGCACTATCCTGAATATTCATGTCAGTGGTCCACCTTTCATGTCCAAAGCTCATTTCCTTACCCCATTGGTCTGACCCAGTATGGCCGTTCTTATGTTCTGTCATATCCCCCTTTAGTCGTCTCTTTTCCAGAATTCAAGATAAAAAGACACTTGTCAGCAGATCTATTCAGATGAGAGATTTTCCTTTCCTGGTTTGAATTTATCTAGAAAAAAAATCAGTAAAAGGAAAAGAACAATTGCTGCAGCTTTTGGGCATGATTACACTATGGCTCGAATCATGCTATTATATTAACAACTGTCAGGAAAACCATTTCCTGACATGGTGGTTGCTATACTAATTTAGTATTGTTTCCCTGTCCAGAGTGGACATGCTGCTCAAAGTAAAATAAAGATTTCCCTGAACAAGATAGTAAATGTAGGTCATGTGCTTCTCTTAGCTGTAAAAAGATGCAGAAAGGACAATATTTACTACAAAATTGAGCTACATAAGTTGATGAGTATCATGTTATCAAGTTAGGAGTAAAATGGTTTGCAGTAAGCAAGATTGGATGTGGGTATAAATTCTACTGAAGAAATTGAAAAAGATCAGAGACTATATTAGGGAAAATATAGAGTGCTGCACTACTACACATCACTGGAAAAGGTTATGGTTTATGGAAATGGACAAACAACTTTTCCAAGATCATTGGGAATCTGATCTAGCCCATATACTCCACTTCATAGCAGGTGGCTCATATTCATGTATAACTATGTTGGTGGCACCAGGCATGGCCCAGTGTTAACAGAGGGGTGGAAAATGACAGTGCCAATGAAGGCTCCCTGTATTAGGCCTCTGCTTGTCCGAGCCGCTTCCATGTTTAGACTTTAATTAACTCCACAGGCTAAATGAAAAGAATGGAATGTGTGGCAACTAGTTATCAGTACCAGGAGGCAATTATACAGCCTGCTTGCACCTGGCTGAAGGGAGTAAAACAGAATGACCGGTCAAGAAAAGTTACTAACGAGATAATATGTTTTTTGCCAAGTATGATCTAACCTGTTTAGAGAAATTGCTACTTTATAATGTATTTGCTGTATGGGAACTAGAAGGGAGGGAAGAAGGGGGGGGGAAGGAGGAGCTGGGCATTGGGGGTAATAGACATGCTTAGCTAAAATCATGTATAAAGACAGAGAGCTGCTTGTATGGGGGGTGCTTGATCTGAGACGTGTGTCTCCGAGCACGTGCGCTTTGAGATCTCAAATAAACTTTTTTTTTTGCTTCTCCACCCTGGTGTGTCTAATTGGAGCAAGGCACTCCGGGCAACGAACCACTGTTGCTGTCGCCTCAGGCCTTTTGTGCCGGCAACAACTAGACAGCCACTGAAACAGCTACATTTTGCCTTCCCATGATGTTGATTTCTACTAATAGCAAGATGATACAGTTTAGATCAGCTTTAACTTGCTATCATTTGTCTGTAGTAATTTTTTTACAGGTTCATATATGTAGTACTACACCTTTGCTATGTCTCCTAAGTATCCTCAGTGCATGGAATGTGTAGGTCTTCTAAAGGTCTTATTTTTGTGACAACATTTGTCTTGTAAGTTGTTGTAGCAGCCATGCCAAGGAGGAGGTTTTTGTTTGTATTAAATTTTGAGGCAGGTTTTGCTACACTTTTTGGTATGCAAGCTATGGGAGCATATGTTAGATTGCTACTATGCAGTGTAGTTGTAGCCGTGTTGTTCCCGTCCCAGGATATTAGAGAGACAAGGTGGGGGGGAGGTGAGGTAATATCTTTTATTGAACAAGCTTCTGTTGGTGAGAGAAACAAGCTTTAGAGCCACACAGAGCTGACCTGAAGGAGAGCTCTGTGTGGCTCGAAAGCTTCTCCCTCTCACTAACAGAAGTTGGTCCAGTAAAAGATATTACCTCACTCACCTTGTGTCTCAGGTAATTAGTAGTCTTATTGTGGACAGGGCATCTGAAAGTGCTTTTGAATATCAGAATTAAAACATATGACTTGAATCACTATAGCTCATTTTGTATAGTATTCACCCCCTGTGGTTTTGTTTGTTTGTTTTTTTTTAAATTGTATTACATTTTTACTTCTGTTCATACTTTGGATGAAATCCTGGCTCCATTGAAGTCAATGGCGAAACTACCATTGACTTCAGTGGGGCCAGGATTTCACCCTTTGTGTTTTTAATTTTTCAAGGAACTGTTAGTGGTTATCCTGTAGTTCAAATGTGAATTATAATTTTAATAAGGTTTGCAACTAGTTAGTGACAAGCTGGTTCCAAACACAGTTGGTATTCAAACAACATGGTTAATACTTGGTTAGTAATGGCAACTGATAACAATGTTTTGCCCTCACCAGATGCCCAAGGTGGAACAGTTCAACACATTGTTTATTTGCACTGTAGATTGGACCCTCTAACCACGCCGCTCTTACAAGTTTGGCAGGTATTCCTTCCTCCAGCTCTTTTTGTGGCACCACATTCTAGAGTGCACTGCCCCACATGCTGTTGTTGGTGTTATTCTGTGGGCATGTACTCCCCTCATAAGGCATTATGAGATTTTCCCAGAAGGAACTGGGACAAACAGAGTTAGGAAGTGTGGGTGACATGAACACATAAAGATGGTTGACTCAGACTTCAAGGTCAGAAGGGACCATTATGATCATCTAGTCTGACCCCCTGCTTAATGCAGGCCACAGAATCTCACCCACCCACTCCTGTAACAAACCCCTAACCTATGTCTGAGTTATTGAAGTCCTCAAATCGTGGTTTAAAGACTTCAAGGTGCAGAGAATCCTCCAGCAAGTGACCTGTGCCCCACACTACAGAGGAAGGTGAAAAACCTCCAGGACCTCTGCCAATCTTTCCTGGAGGAAAATTCCTTCCCGACCCCAAATATGGCGATCAATTAAACCATGGGCATGTGGGCAAGACTCACCAGCCAGCACCCAGGAAAGAATTGTTGCATTGTGAAAAAAGCTATAGTATGCACAGAGATCACCTGTTTTTGTTATAAATGGGTTAAATAAGAATGTCACGAACAATTATAAAATCATCATTGCATTTTTAGTGTAGACAGGGCCTAACTAATTGCATTTTATTAATGCTAAACAGAATTGTTGGTAGTATGTTAGTGTATATACGTAATAAAATGATGAAAATGTAAAATACTTTGTGTTTGTGTGTATAAAAGAATGCAGCACTTGAGAAGCATTATAGGTTATATCAATGATATTTTTCTAATTGGCTCATCTCACTTGGTCCATCTTTTTCTCATTAGTTCAGCTGTTAAATTTATGTGTGCAGCAAGTCTTTCCATTTCTCTCAATTCTTTAAACTCTGCACTATATTTATCAGTGAGAAAGGGAACTGTTTGAAGTAGCAACTATGAGAACATCATTGGGACTTTTAATCGATTTAAAGATGAGGCAAAATTCTAGATTTCTTTAAGGCTCCCTGTAATGGGATATTATAAGTAGGTTGAAGGGCTGTACTGGAAAATATTGATGATTAAAAATAAAATCCTATGTTTTCAAATAGCGAAAATGGACTTGGAGAAATGTATAGCAATGTGTAAATTGGATTGCAGTATGTGTAACAAGGATCCCATTAATGCATCTCTACCATGCAATTTGAGGGACCTTGTTACAAAATAGTAACCCAATAGCAGGCATGGTTAAAACTTGGTTTGGTATTTAGTGTAGATGGGATAGAACCATGGATTTGTACAGTGCTATAGATCTGAACCTTTGCAGGACTGTAGCATGACTCAGAAGCATTATTAAAGATGTAGTTTATTCCCATCTACATTGCAACATTGAACCTTGGTTTAATTGCGGCAGGGGTCTACTATGTTGTAACCAGATCCTGTACCATGGTAGAAATTTATAGCTGGAAATGTGACCTTTGTTGCTTAGAAATTGCAGTATGGAATGGACAAAATATATGATGTATACTGTTTGCTATTATTTAATTAAAAACCTTATTGAACATTTTAAAATAGAAATACAACTTTCTTTAAAATAGTCATGTTACAACATTGTTGAAGGATTTTTCATACAGCATAATTTTGTTTTGGAGATCAAATGAATGGATTTACACTTCATAGAATATTTGTTGTATTATTGAATCTTCTATATTTCTTTGTATCAGAGTTTGATGTTCACTGTTTGTAACTGAATAGGCATCCTTACATGAAGAAAATAGCTATTTGGAAAAAATTAGAATCTTGCAGAAAGAAAATCTTCAACTCAAAGTTGGCCTAAAAGAAAAAGGTTCAACAATGTCTAGCGTCATGAAAGTAATTGAGGATAAGGTACTGAAAATTCAAACCCATTTGTCTTTGTAATGGAGTTAGTCTAACATTTGTTCAATGTATCTTAACACCAGTTGGGCCTTCGTTTTGGGAAAGAAAGAAAATCTTGCATTCCCATCAGTAATGAAATGTGCTGATTTTTAGCTAATTATTAATAGCACAATAAAACTTAACTCTACTTTTGATAAACAGTAGAGCATATTACAATTAGCCCTGTGCTTCTGTAATGCTTTGTCAGGCTATGACTCATCTTGTCACCCCTCTGTCTTCAGCAAGAGAGAGACATGCTGCTGCTTAACTGGGTTTGAGTTTCTTGATACCTCCACTCTGTTAGCCACCCAAACAATCTCCACTGGGCATACTAGCCTTCACTTTGCTTTGCAGGTTAATAATAGGTACACACCACTCCCTGAACCCCTTTGAAGTGTTTTCCTATAATATCCAGACCCTGTCATTGGTTACTCACAGAAATACCAGATTTTCTATCCCCAAAGAGACAGTGTACACATCAGCTTCTTTGAGTCAACAGAGCATCAGCTCCTATATAACCTCACATCACTGAGATATATTTATTATCAAAGGCTAAGATATCAGAGATAGTGAGTAAAGCGAATAATGGAAACAGAAAGGTTACATATAAAACAAAATCAATACATGGTTCCTTGAGATCAAACTTATCTTTAACAGGCTAAACATTGTCTAAAAGAAATCTAATCTCACCTAAAGTCATCTTGCAGCATTTCCAACCAGGGCAAGTTGGGATCCCATTTTCATGAATGTAATCGCACTGACTGATTACTTCCTCGGGTGCAGGATAAAGAGGCAGTCTTTTGCCTTCTCCTTATATTCTCCTCTGATCTCCAAGGCAGGCTGACGGCCTAGGATTTATTCCTGGTGTGCTCCATTGCATTGTCTTACAATGCTTCATTTACATGTGAACCGAGGCAGACAGGTTAATATTAAGGCTGTCATTTAATTGCAGTTAATGCATGTGATTAATGCAAAACAAATTAACTAGATTTAAAAATAATAGTCATGATTAATTGCAGTTTTAATGCCACTGTTAAACAATAATAGAATACCAATTTAAATTTATTATAAATATTTTGGATGTTTTTCTACATTTTCAAATATATTGATTTCAATTACAAAACAGAATACAAATTGTAGAATACTCACTTCATATTATTATTTTTTATTTGAAATATTTGCACTGTAAAAAAGATAAAAAAACAGTATTTTTCAGTTCACCATATACAAGCACTGTAATGCAATCTCTTTATTGAGAAAGTACAACTTACAAATGTATAATTTTTTTTACATAACTGTACTCAAAAACAAAACAATGTAAAACTTTAGCACCTACAAGTCCACTCAGTCCTACATCTTGTACAGTCAATCACTAAGACAAACCAGGCTGTTTACATTTATGGGAGATAATGGTGCCCACTTCTTATTTACAATGTCACCTGAAAGTGAGAACAGACATTTACATGGGACTGTTGTAGGCAGCGTTGCAAGGTATTTACATGCCAGATATGCTAAACATTTGTATGCCCCTTCATGCTTTGACTAGTTGGCTCTACAGTTTTAAATTGTTTTGTTCTTGAGTCCAGTTAATGTAAAAAAAAAATTCTACATTTGTAAGTTGCACTTTCACGATAAAGGGATTGCACTATAGTACTTGTATGAGGTGAACTGAAAAATACTATATCTTTTTTACAGTGCAATATTTGTAATAAAAATAATTATATAAAGTGAGCACTGTACACTTTGCATTCTGTGTTGTAACTGAAATCAATATATTTTAAAATGTAGAAAAAGATCCAAAATATTTATAATAAATTTAAATTTGTATTCTATTATTGTTTAACTATGCGATTAAAACTGCAATTAATCACAATAAATTTTTGTAATCTCATGATTAACTGCGATTTTTTTTTAATCATTTGCTAGCCCTAGTAAATATGCACACTTTGTCTGGCAGAAACCAGTTTTTCAACCCTGCCTTGATTCAGACTTCTTTAGCGACATATTTTCTTTATACATATATAACTTTTTACATAGTATCTGTACCTACATTTCACAATGCTATTAAAGATCAGTGTGATGCTGGCTTTCATTTAAAAGCTTACATTACATCATTTATGGATAAATACTATTAAAGTGGTATGCTAAATGTAGTTAGTCAGGCCTGACAGGAGTTACAGTTACAGAACTCTCTTTTTGCCCTGCCACCCCCACCAACATGATACAGTTCTGCGGCGATCTGGAAGCCTACTTTCGCCGTCTCCGACTCAAAGAATACTTTCAGGACAACACTGAACAGCGCACTGATACACAGTTACCCTCCCACCAACAGCACAAAAAGAAGAACTCCACATGGACTCCTCCTGAGGGTCGAAATGACAGTCTGGACCTATACATTGAATGCTTCCGCCGACGTGCACAGGCAGAAATTGTGGAAAAACAACATCGCTTGCCTCATAACCTAAGTCGTGCAGAACGCAATGCCATCCACAGCCTCAGAAACCATCCTGACATTATAATCAAAGAGGCTGATAAAGGAGGTGCTGTTGTCATCATGAACAGGTCTGACTACCAAAAGGAGGCCGCCAGACAACTCTCCAACACCAAATTCTACAGGCCACTTCCCTCAGATCCCACTGAGGAATACACTAAGGAACTGAACCATCTACTCAAGACACTCCCTACACTAACACCGGAACAAGTCAACATACCCTTAGAGCCCCGACCAGGGCTATTCTATCTACTGCCCAAAATCCACAAACCTGGAAATCCTGGACGCCCCATCATCTCGGGCATTGGAACTCTCACTGAAGGACTGTCTGGATATGTGGACTCTCTACTCAGACCCTATGCCACCAGCACGCCCAGCTATCTCCGTGACACCACTGATTTCCTGAGGAAACTACAATGCATTGGTGAACTTCCAGAAAACACCATCCTGGCCACCATGGATGTAGAGGCTCTCTACACCAACATCCCACACGCTGATGGAATACAAGCTGTCAGGAACAGTATCCCTGATGATGCCACAGCACAACTGGTTGCTGAGCTCTGTGCCTTTATCCTCAGACACAACTATTTCAAATTTGATGACAATATATATCTCCAGATCAGTGGCACCGCTATGGGCACCCGCATGGCCCCACAATATGCCAATATTTTTATGGCTGACCTGGAACAACGCTTCCTCAGCTCCCGTCCACTCACACCCCTTCTCTACCTACGCTACATTGATGACATCTTCATCATCTGGACCCATGGGAAGGAGACTCTGGAAAAATTCCACCACGATTTCAACAGCTTCCACCCCACCATCAACCTCAGCCTGGACCAATCTACACGGGAGGTCCACTTCCTAGACACTACGGTGCAAATAATTGATGGTCACATTAACACCACCCTATACCGAAAACCTACCGACCGCTATGCCTACCTTCATGCCTCCAGCTTCCATCCCGGGCACACCACAAGATCCATTGTCTACAGCCAAGCACTGAGGTACAACCGCATCTGCTCTAACCCCACAGACAGAGACCAACACCTACAAAATCTCCACCAAGCATTCTCAAAACTACAGTACCCGCACGAGGAAATAAGGAGACAGATCAACAGAGCCAGACGTGTACCCAGAAGCCTCCTACTGCAAGACAAACCCAAGAAAGAAACCAACAGGACTCCACTGGCCATCACATACAGTCCCCAGCTCAAACCCCTCCAGCGCATCATCAGGGATCTACAACCCATCCTGGAGAATGATCCCACACTTTCACAGGCCTTGGGTGGCAGGCCAGTCCTCGCCCACAGACAACCTGCCAACCTGAAGCATATTCTCACCAGTAACTGCACACCGCACCATAGTAACTCTAGCTCAGGAACCAACCCATGCAACAAACCTCGATGCCAACTCTGCCCACATATCTACACCAGCAACACCATCACAGGACCTAACCAGATCAGCCACACCATCACCGGTTCATTCACCTGCACGTCCACCAATGTAATATATGCCATCATATGCCAGCAGTGCCCCTCTGCTATGTACATCGGCCAAACTGGACAGTCTCTAAGGAAAAGGATAAATGGACACAAATCAGATATTAGGAATGGCAATATACAAAAACCTGTAGGAGAACACTTCAACCTCCCTGGCCACACAATAGCAGATCTTAAGGTGGCCATCCTGCAGCAAAAAAACTTCAGGACCAGACTTCAAAGAGAAACTGCTGAGCTCCAGTTCATCTGCAAATTTGACACCATCAGCTCAGGATTAAACAAAGACTGTGAATGGCTTGCCAATTACAGAACCAGTTTCTCCTCCCTTGGTTTTCACACCTCAACTGCTAGAACAGGGCCCCATCCTCCCTGATTGATCTAACCTCGTTATCTCTAGCTTGCTTCTTGCTTGCATATATAAACCTGCCCCTGGAAATTTCCACCACTTGCATCTGAAGAAGTGGGTATTCACCCACGAAAGCTCATGCTGCAAAACGTCTGTTAGTCTATAAGGTGCCACAGGATTCTTTGTTGCAGTTACAGAACAATGAATCCTTTGCTAGTTGGCACTGAGGCAATCTTAGGATCACAGCTTCCCTCCACTGTAAGGCACAGAAGGAAGCAAATTAAAATAAAGAGGTGGAAAAATTGCAAAAGCAGCAGATGAAATGAGCAGAACCAAGCAACATTGCATATTTCTTCCTGCCTCCAAGCCCAGCAAGCCTCTTCTGCCTAAACCTTTTGGGCTTGTGGTTTCATGGGATTTCAAGGGCAGCGCTGGAGGTGAAACAGAAACCGGCCAATGGGAGCTCTGGAGACAGTGCTTGTGGGCACGGGCAGTGCACGGAGACCCGCTGCCACTCTCCCCCCAAGAGGCGCACAGAGACGTGCCAGCAGCAGTTGCTTCCTGGAGCAGCATGGGGCCATGGTAGGTAGGCAGCCTGCCTGAGCACCCCTGCTGCGCTGCCGGCTGGGAGCTGCCTGTGGTAAATGCTTCCCAGCCAGAGCCTGTACTTCACACCCCCTCCCGCACCCCAACCCCCTGCCCCATGTCAGAATCCTCTCCTGAACCCAAACTCCCTTCCAGACCCCGCACCCCCTCTTGCACCCCAATCCCCTGCCCCAGCCTAGAGCCCCCTCCTGCACCAAACTCCCTCCCAGAGCCCACACTCCTCACCCTCTTCTGCACCCCAACTCTGCACCAGCTCCCTCCGGCACCCAAACTCTCTCTCAGACCCCGCACCTGCTCCATTAATATAGTAGAAATGTGTGGCCCATGACATCATACCAAAATTTGTGGAGTGGCCCCCCTGCGAAAATTGTTGCCCACCCCTGCTCTATGGCATGCTACCCTTCAGAGGCAGTAAGTAAATGATACATTTTACAACATTGCCTTATGCTCTGTGCTCACAACCTCCTTGGAGGAAAGAAAGGAAGCCAGTGGAAACTGTGGCTCCTGAGCAAGTCATGGTACTGGGGAAGGATGGAAGAGCTGGAGGCAGAAGCCACTACAGCAGGGGTTCTCACAACACATTTTTGGTGGCATCAGAATGCAACCACCAACTCTTGCTGGTGTGCACTGTGAGACAATTTTTCCTAAAATACTTAATTAACTTTAGGAAAAACAAATAAATACACACATATACATGTCCTAATCACTGTAATTTATTTATATAGGTTTTTTTTTTGCATACTCAATAATTAAAATAGTGTATAGTTGTCTCTATTCTTTACTGGACCTAAAAAGAATAGAAACACAAATAAGGTGCTTTGCATGTTCTTGTCTTTGTTGTTGTTGCTTTTTGGGTGCTTTCTTTTAGACTTGCTAGCTAGTAAGTCTGCTGCTGTGAAAAGAGATACTTGTATGTTTAATATCACTTTTCAGGGCCTCCCAGCTAGATACTAAGTCTGCTGTGAAAAATGGCATTAACAACCACACAAATATCACTTTTCACAGCAGACTTAGTGCCAGAAAGCCCAGGGACAAATTAAGCCCTGGATGGGGAGATGGGGGGGGACGCAGCAGGGGCTAGGGACAATTATGGGGGTAAGCCTGGGGCCCAAGCCTGCTGCCAAAGCCTAGGGCAGGAGCCTGCCACCTGCCATCCCAGGGCTGAAGCCAGACCCCACGACCCCCGGGAAGATGGGGAACTCAGTGGCTGCCTGGTCCTCAAGAGGGGTGCAAGGCCCAACACCTGCTGGTGGCCCCAGGGGAGAGGCCACTGCTTTTCCCTCTCCCCCATCATTGCCAAGGAGGCAAGAAAAGCCTGTTGTGGCCACATTTAAGGGGGATAGAAAGCTATAAGGTGGATAGAAATCTGGCTAAATCATCGGGCTCAACAGGTAGTGATCAATGGCTCCATGTCTAGTTGGCAGCCGGTATCAAGCGGAGTGCCCCAAGGGTCAGTCCTGGGGCCGGTTTTATTCAATATCTTCATTAACGATCTGGAGGATGGCGTGGATTGCACCCTCAGAAAGTTTGCCGATGACACTAAACGTGGAGGAGTGGTAGATACACTAAAGGGTAGGGATAGGATACAGAGGGACCTAGACAAATTAGAGGATTGGGCCAAAAGAAATCTGATGAGGTTCAACAAGGACAAGTGCAGAGTCCTGCACTTAGGACGGAAGAATCCCATGCACTGCTACCGACTAGGGACTGAATGGCTAGGCAGCAGTTCTGCAGAAAAGGACCTAGGGGTTACACTGGATGAGAAGCTGGATATGAGTCAACAGTGTGCCCTTGTTGCCAAGAAGGCTAATAGCATTTTGGGCTGTAAAAGTAGGAGCATTGCCAGCTGATTGAGAAACGTGATAATTCCCCTCTATTCAGTATGTGTGAGGCCTCATCTGGAGTACTGTGTCCAGTTTTGGGCCCCACTCTACAAGAAGGATGTGGAAAAATTGGAAAGAGGGCAACTAAAATGATTAGGGGGCTGGAGCACATGATTTATGAGGAGAGGCTGAGGGAACTGGGATTATTTAATCTGCAGAAGAGAAGAATGAGGGGGGATTTGATAGCTGCTTTCAACTAACTGAAAGGGTGTTCCAAGGAGGACAGATCTAGACTGTTCTCAGTGGTACCAGATGACAGAACAAGGAGTAATGGTCTTTGGCGGTAATTTGGCAGCGGGGGGTCCTTTGCCACGGAGTGGAAGGATCCCCTGCCACCAAAGACCCGGAGCAGAAGAAGCTCCGGGGAACCGGGCCCCGTGAGAGTTTTCCAGGCCCCCCGGAGCAAGTGAAGGACCCTGCTCCAGGGCCCCCAAAAAACTCTCGTGGGGGCCCCTGCGGGGTCTGGGGCAAATTGCCCCACTTGTCCCCCCCCCCCCGGGCGGCCCTGATATTCTATGATTCTATGATTTGAGAAATGTGGTTGGAACAGGAGCTTCTTTTCCTTGCATGTCCCCAGAAATTCCATGGTTTTGAAGACATGTCATCTGCCTCCTCTGAGCACCAATAAATCCCTCCCTCTCAAGGTTAAGATGGATGGAGAATTCTGTGAGGTGAATTTCATGATGTTTCCTGGGCCCCTTCTCCCATCGCAGGAAGATACAATATGATCCAATGATGGGGCCTGATGTTGCAGTCTTTGAGAGATTAAATCAATGGGATTTTTGCCTGCCTAAATACTCCATAACCTCATCATTAATTTTCAAATGATTCCCAACTTGTTAACATTTTCTCTGAAAATTCCAGGTGATTTTTTGTGTGCAAATTGTTGAGTATGGCACATCCACTGAACTAGAAAAAAAACAATTACAAAGTGACACATAGACTATTAGAGGACGGGAAGGATTCTTTCCTTGCATGTGCAACATCAGTGTTATTTACTAAGCTCAAATCAGTTATACACATGCAAACTTACTGATCAAGGTTACATAGTTGACACTGAAGACCTAATTTAGCCTACAGAACTTTAAAAAATATTTATTATTGATGTGTGAGGAAAAATGAGACAGATTCCAGGCTGAATTTGCTGACCTGTTAAATTGTGGTGGTGGTGATTTCCTAATTAAGTTATAATGTGAGTACATTTGATCCTGTATCACTGACAGGCAAATTCTGATTGAGCTGTTCACAAATCCCCTCTTTGCCCCCCCTCCCCAATTTTTTTCTCAAAGTATTTTGTCATTTTTACAGAATCACATTTTAGAGTAGAATTTTTTAAGAGTATTTTAGTTCTGTTCATCACTTTTTCTTTGGAAAGAGATTGGTTACATTTTATAGGCTCTTGGAAGAGGGACTCTCTCATTCAGTATTTTTACAACATTCAGCATAAGACTCTTGATTCTGTTTTGAACCTTTAGGCTACCAGAATACTACTAGGGATTCTTACGGAACTGTTCCGTAGTTAATTTTGAAGCAGGACTTTAGGAGTAGGAAAATTTTTCAAACTTTTATTTATTTATTTAGCATTACATAAAATTATTTAAAAAATAAATACCTATCTCATGCTCTATGCACCTTTTTATGAAAAATGCTTCCAAAACCCCCCAAAGGAGGTATTTTCTTTACTTTTTGAGTATTTTCTGTAAGAGATTCTAATTTCACACAAGTATCTTGAGAAGTCTACATATTTAAGGTGCAGATGGAGTAATGAATGCTTTAGAACTGCAATGATGCACAACACACATTTGAAATTACAATCTGTCCCTAAGGACAGCTGACTCTTTTACGTTTTCCTTTCTTGCAGAGAACATCAGCAGCAAGTGGATGAACTAAGAAATGAGTTAAGGAGCATATCAGAGAAGGCATGCATTCTTAAAATAAAATTAGAAAAAGAAAAGGTTTCCAAACAAGTGAGAGCACTGACTGCATGGATTCCTAGAAATAGGAAATCTATTCATTCATTTAATCTATTAGTCACTACAGGTTTGTTCCCTACGGTGCATTTCTCTTTTCAATCAACTTTTAGCATGTCCAGATGAGGGTATCCCACCACTTCACTTGGGAGACTAGCCTACATTATTAAAAATCTGTCTGCATTTTTTTCCCATTTACCTTATTTTCCTTTTCTTAATTTCATCCTATTGTTGTAAACCTATACACTATACTACATTCCTGTCCTTTTCTCACTCCCATGATCATCACTGTCACCAACTTCGTTGAAGAAAAGCTGAGATATATTAGGAAATAGGCTGTGGAAAGTGTACACAAGCATACAAAAAACAGAATCAGTATATTAAGGGCCTGATCTTGCATCATTTGAAGTCAGTGACAAAACTCCCTTTGATTTCTATGGACATAGAATCAAATACATAATGAGATAAATAGCATAATTCCCTATTTTCCTGACAGCAATTCCCAGATTCAATTAATGCTGACTTTGTACAGCAAAATAAGGAAAAGTTGATGGTTAACAGTCAGGAAGACTGTGGCTCAATGGTTCTGCTAAACCAACAGAGCTTGTTTCATGTGTGGGGGGTGGTTTTGCGATACTGGTACAAAGGACAACTTTGACAGTGTAGCTGTGTCCACATGAGGAACGCTTCACTGATATAGTATACCAGTATTCCCATACTGGTAAAGTGCTTCTAGTGAGGCCAAACATATTAAAATAATCTTGCTGGCTCAGAGGCTTTTTAGTTCCATAAGAAGAGTAGTTCTTTTGAGGCTATGCAAGGAAAATAGATTAATATTTTTCAATTTTTTATTTTATTCTTTATTGTGCTGGACAAAAAGTAATGTCTTTCAGTTTGCAATACTATTCAAAAACTTAAATGAGTCTTCTGAATTTGTATGTACTATTTAATATTCTATTAGCACCTGAAGCTCTCATCAAGACTGGGATCTCATGCTAGGTACTATACAAATATATATATGAAGATACAGGTCATGTACCAAAGAGCCTATTATTTTAAGATTAAAATTCAGAGGTAATCCAAGTACATACAACTAAATGCCCTAAGAAGGTCTACTGCATAAATCAAGCAGTCCTCACCTACATCTTTTTTCTTATCTCTTACACCTTCCTCCATACACTGAATCCATGACTACTCCCTTAATCACCATTTCTTTCTACTACCATTTAAGCCATGAACAGCCTCCTAGTCAATGCTGGGAAAGCACTCTTCCTTCAAAAACCTAAAATTCCACACACACAATATTTGTGAAGCTTTCTAGTTATTGAGACCACATCCCACCTTTTTATATTACACAGACTTCTACTTCTATGTTAAACTTCTCAGGAAAAAACCTCATTTCTTCAGAACACTTTAGCCACTGTACAGTGCTGAATACATCTGTATTGTATCCTTCCTCTGACAAAATATTTAATCCTTATGCAAACTTCATAAAACCATAACCACAGAGTTATGGAAATGATCAGTTAAAGTAATTTAAGTAGTCCAGTACCCTGACAGTTTGTACATGCAGTTAATGACACTATTGCCATTTAAAAATGTACTGTATGCATTTCACAAGCCACCTTGCCTGACAAACAGTAGGTACAAATTCAGCATATCCATCACTATTCATGTAGTCAAAATTATATACATATTGATAATAGATATGCTGAAAGATCCTAAGCAAGTTTTGTATATCAGAGTCAAGGATGCTTGTAAAATGTGGAAGGAGAATTTTTACATGTCACTTTTACAGTTTTAACTAATTGCTTCTTGTTTGAGAGTAATTTTAACTGAGTTTTCCCCTACAATTTCACAACAGTAAAAGTCCGTAAGACTTAGGCTCCTTTGTGTCTGTGTCACTTTTGAAAATGGGCCTTAGGCACTATTGAGAATTTTACCTTGGCTCTTATTAAAGACTAAAATATTATTATTATTTCCCAAGGAAACCTCAAATCTCTAATGCAGTTTTAAAAAATATATTTAACACTTTCTGTTCTTACATATTTGCACAATTAGTTTACAATTAAATTGTTTTCATTCAGAACTAAAGCAAACAAACTGTTTTTACAAGAACCTGACATATGCATAGAGGCATGGGAAATAATTAGCTCACAGGATTCCATTTTAAACTCGTTCTTGTTCTGATGTTAATTTATATCCAACAAAACCAAAATCTTAATTTTAATACATTTATATAGTCAATACAATTTCAGAATTTTTAAAATAAAATACAACGTACTACACCATTTTCTCAGCCCTCTTTTTCCATGAAAGTGAGTAAACATGATTGAAAGGGTCAGAATTCTATGCACAGTTATAACATTTACAGTGATTTGATAGACTAAGTCAAGCTACTACACAGTAAGACAGGTTAGTCAATGTCCAATTATTTATAAGCTACCCCTTTTCTACCAAGAGAATACTTTTAAAGAACATGATCAGAAAAACCCAGATATGAAATTTAACTATGTCTTTATTAAGAATTAATGAGATTTAAAGATTCTAATTAACATTCAGTTGAAAGAGTTTTCCAATCTAGTCTTGATTAGGAAAGTAGAACCCTGATTTAACTGACGTTTTTAAAAAAGCTTTATTCTTTTAAAAGACTTCTGCTCCAGTTAAAATTCTTTATTGATATAAGAAGGATTGATGCTCCAATAGTAAAATAATTAAACCCATCAGGAACAAAGAATGTGGGCAGAAAATGAACATTTGATGTAAAGTTTTCTAACAATCTTAATGTACATTCTCGTCCTCAGTTTCCGTTCTGTTTCTGCAGCAGAGGGAGTCCCATCCAAATTTTAGTTAATCCCTCATCTGGTGCATTGGCATGTTGAGAAAAATTTCTCAGAAATGTGTACTGGCTCTGGGTTTTTAATTCACCCCTTCAATGTGGGCTGTTTTTTCCTTTCCCTCTCCCATAGCAGCTACATATAATCTTACTGAGCAAGCAGTAGCAAAAAATGCTTCACTACACTGTCTCCCAGGAGCCAAGGCCCTATCTCCTGTACTCCTAACCTTGCCATTGTACACAGCAAGAGTCCAGAGGTTATTCTAAAATCCAGGGCTCCAGCATACCAGCCACTTAGGCCTGGTCTACACTGGGGTGGGGGTGGGAGGGGAATTGATCTAAGTTACGCAACTTCAGCTAGGTGAATAACATAGCTGAAGTTGAGGTACTTAGATCTACTTACCACAGTGTCTTCACTACAGTGAGTTGACTCTGCCTGTGCCTCTTGCCAAGCTGGAGTACAGGAGTTGACGGGAGAGAGCTTGGGGATTGATTTATCGCGTCTAGATTTACCGCTGGATCGATCGCTACTCTTAGACTACTACCCAACCTGAGGTTAGCAATAGCTTGTTGTAACTGTTTTGTCTAGATCTTAGCAATTCTGTTCACCACAAGTTGCCTACGTACTAACAGCTAGCAAGTGCACTTAAAATATAAACATATTAATGAAGCTTGCAATCGAAATTGATGTTGAAGATCTCTATAGAAACATGAATTAAAACTACCAAAATCTATTATGCTACTTATTCCAACACACAGAGAATTCATGTGCCATGCAGACTTTTTTTTTTTTTTTCTCAGCTGAAAATACATTCTGCTGAAAAGTTCTGCAGTTACACCTTATGCCTACCTGGAGCCACTGTGCACTAGGACAGAGAGCATCCGCTTCTCGGTGCGAGCAGCCCCAGCTGTGGATAGGGAAGAGAAGAAGCTGCATTCCTCACAGTGTCCTCTCTGTGGGACCAGCTCAGGAGGCACAGGATATGGGGGCCAGGCAGCGTGGTGCATATGGGGCTGTTGGGGGAGTCACAGACTGGCGCAGGGACTGAATGGGAGTGGGGATGCAGGGGCACATGGGGACTGGGGCAGATGTGCATGACTGAATGAGTGAAGCTAGGGGTTAGCCAGCATCTGCATGGGGGAGGCTTCCTAACAATTCCTCCCTGACCAGAAAACCCCCATTCCATACTTTTCCCACCCACACCCAACAACCCTCCAAGTTCACATCCAGGCTCCTTCCCAGCAGTTACTTTCCCCTCCCTCAGCTCCTCCATTACTCCTGATTCCTCCCAAATCTTTGCACTGCTTCTGAGGGAGGGCGGGAAATACATTTCTGTAGGTTAAATGAATTATTACTGAAAGTTCTGTATTAATATGCCTAGTAAGGAATCTATTTGTCAAAAAAAAATTCCTTAATCTTTTCTGTTGTCTGTATTGTTACTAACATACTTGCTGAGAGGTCTTTTGAAATAAATTACCAAAATAATTGAAACCGGCGTGATTATATTGGGTTATTGCAATATTCTACACACAATTTTTAACTTTTTGGCACAGAATTCCCCCAGGAACAGCTAGTTTAAGTATGCAAGTTTAACTCACTTGGGTGCTGCTGTGGGTTTTTGTTTTTAAGAAACAGGCTACTTAATTGAAATGATTTATTAATACACAGCCATCAGTATTTTTCCTTTGCTGTAGTACATTAGAACGGTATGATCTGTTCTAACATTGAAGGGTTCAACACAGTATATTAGAGCATTCCATAAGAACTACAGCCTGAACTGAAAATGATTCTGTGTTAATCAAATCTAATATTAATGCGAGTGAGTCCCGATAGAGGAATCTTTACTTAACTTTGCTTCCCAGAAAAGTATGACTTCAGTACAGAGCTCACAAAAGTAAACAGATTTGAAGGCAAAATGGATAGCATTAATAGTCTTTATGCAATTATGGTTCTCAATGTACCTCAGATTTTATGGGGAAATACCCGATTTAATGCCTGAAGTGCAGCAGGAATAATCAAGTTAGCAGTTAACTCATCCATCTCCACGATGAGACAATGAAATGGGCAGCTTTTTTTCTTGTTTCCTATTTTGTGGGATTATCAACAGAAAACCGCATCTATTTAATGGCAACACAGATGTTTCCTATCCACTCTGTGATGCATTCTTGTTGTGTTAAAATCAGGCTGAATTTTCTCACAAAAGTTCAAAAAGAAATTGCATTGAAACAAGGGAAGTTTGGATGTAGCTGTTAAAATACATAATTACTAGAAATTGATAAGCTATTATATACCTGGCTGGAAGTGTGGCTGTGCTAACTTAGCTCACTAGGCCCTAGAGAGATGTGGATAAAAATGAGCATCCTTAATAGTGCTTGGCTGGAAGATATATAGGGCCTAATGCATGTGCATTTTAAATCAGAACAAAACTTGTGGTCCTCAGGACTCTGATGAGGAAAAGCTCCCAGAATGGTGGGGAAAAAAAACCAAAACGCTTATACTTTCTTGAAAACAACAGTAGAATAAAGGACAAATAAATACTGGTAATAGCATTTATCTGCTTACAATTCCAGTTGAATGTACCTTCCTTCACAGTGCTAATCCTGTTTCTTAAGATAGTCACCTTTTTATAACAAAGGACTGAAGTCTTTAATTTTTCTTTGTGGTAGTGGAAGCACTAATTTTACCAAAAAGCAACCAAAAAAATAAAGTATTTTAAGGGCTCTTCAATATACAATTTTTGGAGGCCTCTGCTAGAAATGCTTATTTTCTTTTTCAACACCCCGTCTCAAAGGCCTCATATCAAGCCAATTCTTTCTCCAGTAAGGCGGACTGGACACTGCTACCTCTAGAATTCATCAGCACTATTCCTTCAAATGACCAAAATGTGCAGCTAGAGATGCAACACATTGGCTTACCCAGTTGCCTCTACAGAACTCCCCCCAGCCTGAGATCTCACAATTGCCAATAGTTTGCTGGGCAGGGCCACAAATGTACAACTTTAAGTGACCCAGGCATGCTATTAAAGTTTGGGTAAATTATGGCGTTATCTGTTCACCCGTCACCAGCAGCGAGATACCTGACACAGTCCTAACAGTGTACTTCTACAATTTTAAGAATATCAAAAGAATTATTGATAAGTATAGTTCAATCACTAAATTTTATCCGGGTGCATCAGAGATCCTGTTTATCTCCACCTATCACAGTGGAGTCAGAGGTAACGGGAACCTTATTCATTTCAACAAAAACAGACTCAAATGCAGCTTCTTGCTCCTCTAAAGTATCCGCATCAGTGGCTCCTCTAACAGGTGTTGTGTTGGTAAAAGCCGGCTGCTGCTCTGTAATAATTTCCAGCTCCGCTGTTTTCCGACCTCTTCTTTTACCCAATATTTTGATGTAATTAGCTGGCACAAGTCCTGTTGTTTGACCATCACGACTAGCCAAAAGCCAACCACGTACTTTGGGTTGTTTTTCTGATAAGAAAACTAAGCTGTAGTTACAAAGCAATTCAAAATGCATAACAGTTGTATCTTAAAACACTTTCATAGAGTTTGAGATCTCACCAGACATTATACAGCCATCTAATTCAAAGCTCAGCAGAAACATGGAGAATACTTGCTATTAAGTCAACAACTAGTCAGTCACATGACAAGCCAGATAACTGTTCATGTGGTGTTTAAAGTGCTAATATTTATAGAAAATCAAATATAGAAGTTTGTGTGTTAAAATTAGGGCCCTACCAAATTCACGGTCCATTGTGGTCAATTTCACAGTCATATGATTTTAAAAATTGTAAATTTCATGATTTCAGCTATTTGAATCTGAAATGTCAGTGTTATAATTGTAGGGGTCCTGACCCAAAAAGGAGGTGTGTGGGGGGGGGGGGTGTCGCAAGGTTATTGGAAGCAGGGATTGAGGAACTACCCTTACTTCTGCAATGCTGCTGGCGGGGTGCTGCCTTCAGAACTGGGCGCCCAGCCAACAGCCACTTCTCTCTGGCTGCCCAGCTGTGAAGTCAGCACAGAAGTAAGGGTGGCAATACTGCAACCGTCCCTAAAATAACCTTGCAGCAACACCCTACAACTCCCTTTTGGGTCAGGACCCTCAATTTGCAAACACTGATCTCCCCCCTGAAATCTGTATAGTATAGGGTAAAAGCACACAAAAGACCAGATTTCACGGTCCGTGACGCATTTTTCATGGCCGTGAATTTGGTAGGGCCCTAATTAAAATATATTAAAAAAAAAGTACGACTGTCAATCGCAGATAACTCAAGCGATTAACTAAAAACAAATTAACTTGATTAAAAACTAAATCATGATTAATTGCAATTTTAATTTCACTGTTAATAATAGAATGCCAACTGAAAATTTATAATAAATATTTTTGGATGTTTTTGGATATATTTTCAAATATATTGATTTCAATTACAACAGAATACAAATTGCATTAGTTAGTGCTCACTTTATATTATTTTTTATTACAAATATTTGCACCGTAAAAAAGAAAAAAAAATAGTACTTTTCAATTCACCTCATACAAGTACTGTAATGCACTCTCTTTAATATGAAAGTGCAATTTACAAATGTAGTTTTTTTTGTTGTTACATAACTGAACTCAAAAACAAAACTGTAAAACTTTAGAGCCTACAAATCCACTCAGTCCTACTTCTTGTTTAGCCAATTGCTAAGACAAACAAGATTGTTTACATTTATGGGAGATAATGTTGCCCACTTATTTACAATGTCACCTTAAAATGAGGACAGGCATTCGCATGGCACTATAGTAGCTGGCATTGCTAGGTATTTATGTCCAGATATACTAAACATTCGTATGCCTCTTCGTACTTCGGCCACCATTCCAGAGGACATGCTTCCATGCTGACAATGCTCGTTAAAATAATAATATATTAATTAAAGTTTGACTGAACTCCTTGGGGAAGAATTGTATGTCTCCTGCTCTGTGGTTTATCTGCATTCTGCCATATATTTAATGCGATAGCAGTCTCGGATGATGACCCAGCACATTTTGTTCGATTTAAGAACACTTTCACTGCAGGTTTCACTAAACGCAAAGAAGATACCAATGTGAGATTTCTAAAGGTAGCTACAGCACACGAACCAAGGTTTAAGTGCCTTCCAAAATCTGAGAGGGAGGTGTGTAACATGCTGTCAAAAGTCTTAAATGAGCAAAACTCCAATGCAGAAACTACAGAACCTGAACCACCACAAAAGAAAATGAACCTTCTGTTGGTGGAATCTGACTCAGATGATGAAAATGAATGTGTGTCAGTCTGCACTGCTTTGGATCATTATCGAGCAAAACCAGTCATCAGCATGGAAGCACGTCCTCTGGAATGGTGATCGAAGCATGAAGGCGCATACAAATGTTTAGCATATCTGGCATGTAAATACCTTGCAATGCTGGCTACCAATACTGCCATGCAAACGCCTGTTCCCACTTTCAGGTGACACTGTAAATAAGAAGCAGGCATTATCTCCTGTAAATGTAAATAAATTTGTTTGTCTTAGTAACTGGCTGTATAAGTAGGACTGAGTGGACTTGTAGGCGCTAAAGTTTTATATTGTTTTATTTTTGAGTGTAGTTATGAAAAAAAATTCTACATTTGTAAGTTGCACTTTCACAATGAAGAGATTACATTTCCGTTCTTATATGAGGTGACCTGAAAAATGCTATTTCTTATATTTATCTTTTTACAGTGCAAATATTTATGATAAAAAATGCCATATATACTCGATCATAAGCCGGTTCGTTTATAAGCCGACCCCCCAAGACAGATAAGTAAAAATGGAATTTTTTTATAACCCATTCATAAGCTGACCCTATAATTGAAGGGTCGGCAAACTTTGGCTCCTGGGCCATCAGGATAAGCCGCTGGCGGGCCGAGACGGTTTGTTTACTTCGAGCGTATGCAGGCACGGAGGTAAACCTAAGTAAACAAAGTGTCCCAGCCCACCACTGGCTTACCCTGATGGGCCGGGACAGCAACTTTTTTGGGGGAAAGGGGAAGAAGCTGGGGTTCAGGGGAGTAACGCCTGTGACCACCCCCCCACATTACCCCACCTCTAGCCTGGAGCCCCACACTCTCCCCATCCCATCGCTTCCCACCTTAGCTGGGGTGGGCAAGGTGAGGATGTCTCTGGCCTGGCAGGAGCTGCTCTGGCGGGCTGGGCGGCGCAGCCGCAGCCTGCCAGACCTGGAGCTGCAGCTGCTTCGGAGGCTGGGGGGAGAGCAGCATGGTCAGAAATGAAGAGACTCTGGCCCTGCCTCTTCCCTTCTGGCTCTGCTGGCTGTGGTGCCTCTCCTTGCCCCCTTTGTTAGGGCAAAGGGGCTCTATACCCGTTCATAAACTGACCCCCTTCTCTGGTGCTTCTCTTTTTTACTAAAAAAATTTGGCTTGTGAATGAGTATGAACGGTAATATAAAGTGAGCACTGTTCATTTGGATTCTGTTGTAACTGAAATCAATATATTTGAAAATGTAGAAAACATCCAAAATATTTTAATAAATGGTATTCTATTATTAACAGTGCAATTAAATCTCATGATTAATCATGATCATTTTTTAAAATAGCATGATAAATCACAGTTAAAAAAATCTTACCATTAATCACAATTTAAAAAAATCATTTGACAGCCATAAAAAAAAAAAGATACAACAGGATTTGTCAATTCCTGTATAGCAGTCCAGTTAGAGGCTAAAAAAGGTACACCCCTTTTCCAAAGGATACAAGATATTTTCTGCAGAGGAAAAAGGACTTTGAAAGTCTTTTTGAAGATCACACCCTTCACTGTAAAGAACTACATGCAATTGATTACACAAAGTATAAATACAAAATGTCCTAAGAAATTACTGTTAGTATATTTCCATGTATCTCTTTTTTTGGCCTACACGTACTCAAAAGATTGGAATATGTGCATTTATCTACAGGATTCAACGTGCTGTATGTATGAGACAACTATCCTCTTTTGAATAGCACAGTTTCCTCAGTGATTATTACAATGGCCACATTCTGCCCTCAGATGCACGTGTGTAGATTTCACTGAAGTCTGGTGGGAGTCAGCTCAGAGAAACTGACTTTGTAAGAAAGAAATGCAAACAATTTACCTGTCTCCAAAGGATGCCATGAGAATTAATGTTTGAAGTGTTCTGAAAATGAAAGCGCTGCACAGATCTAACTTTTGTCACAGCACTGTTGCATGGCCCATGAGGAAATATGAGGAGTACAGTTGTTGGTGAAGATGCACTGTGTAAGTGATCTCTGGGCATGTCTCAAAATGAGTTACTGTACTGGCCAACATTTTAGGGAAATTAAGCAAAACCCACTCAAAAAGATTGTGTGGATGCTCTAGAGAAGCAACATGCCCAATACTGGCCTGTTGAGTTGGGCCAACTAAAATATGTCTCTTTTGATCTCAAAGGCTGTCAATATGACTCCATTCACAAGCATTAAAAAGCCATTGGAAATTAGAAAATAAATCCACAATAAATCATAATCTTACCTTTAGGTGCTAATTTTAGCATGTCACCAGCATGAAAAGAAATTTCTTCTTCTGAAACAGCAGTGAAGTCATATTCTGCTCTTCCAATTACATGATCATCATCTCCGTTTGCCCAGTTACTAGACACTATTTCACAGAAGAGTTAAAAAGCAGCATAATCATCTGGATCTTTAAAGTACTTCATAACAGAAATGGAATTTTTCCACAAGTATGCAAATACTAAATATAATGGGTCACAAACATTTAGGTAACACTTTAAATCTTAAAAGCATTATACAAACATTTATTACAGGGCCATACACATATGGCACTATACAATTACCAACATTTTCAGGTGCTTTTCAAGTTAGGCTTCTGAATCCACATTTAGGCCTCTGCATATAAGTGTCCTGGTTTGCAGAATTTTCTATTCCAAGTCACCAGATAGATGGATTGACTGAATAAAGCAAGCAAGCGCCCAAGTTTTTCCCCCAAGTTCACTAAAGAACATGTTATTAGTAAAGTGCTATATTGTAATACCTAGTTGAATCTTGCTGCCAAAGAAGAGTTTCTTTCACATAAGAAACCTGATTCTGCAATTGTATACATATGAAGCAGCTGCAGAACTCAGCCCTAAAATCTTACCTTCCCTAGAAGTAGAACCTTTTTGATAGAGATCAATTAACATGGCATCAAAGAATAGGCTATTCTAATACCTTAATCTCCATCTCCCTGTTGAATTCAGCATTTTTAGGGTATGATTTACTAATTTCTTTGTGGCAAGAACATGAATAGTTTATTTTCTAACCTACGCTCTCCTCAATTTGCTGATCTCTTTTACCTGTTTCTTCATCACTGTACGTGGAGAGCAGCTTCCAGATGAGGTAAGGACCCCCAAGAACAACAGCAAAGAACAAGAAAATGGGCCAGGATTTTGCTGAGTTAGCTGCCCGGTCCTCTGGGCCAATGCGAGCCACAGTTCCTTCACTTTCAGCCCACAAATCCTCATTCTGAGAGCTCTTCCGCAGACCCAGCAGCTGCTGCATCCGTTTGTAGAAGTATCTTATAGTTCTGACTAATGCAAAAGCTGAAAACACCTTTGTGAAATGTATTTTGAGTCGTGAGAAGTGATTGGCTACATCCAATACAGCCCTGAAACTGTTATAAACAGCTGAAAAGGTAGCATCCATCATCATACTGACTGAGGCAAATGCATGCACAATACTTTCAATGGACTGAAATGCACCTCTGCTGCTCTCTTCAGCCTGCTGAACAAATCTGCTGGGAGGTAGATCATCTGTACGAAACCGGTTATAGCCCAAACCACCATATCCATAACTGTAAGGGCTGTAGTTTCCATAAAAGGAGTTTCCGTATGTGCCATAGCCTGGAGAAAAGGAACTGCTGTATGCAGGTCTGAAATTGCTCAGGCTACTGTTCCCTGCCTGCTGTGATGGTCGTGGCAAAATAGGCGGAGGTACTCTTGTGAGTGTGGGTTGTCCAGGCCTGGTCAGCTGGCTGGCACCCAAATCAGCAGACCTAAATAAATTCAGAGGTTCAAGATCAGTACCCATAATCGTTTTATATTAACATTATCCCAAAAACTTCACAAACTGGGGAGGTGGGCAGGCAGGGGAGCAAAGTGCATGTGACGGAGTCTCTCTCCTCCTACGGAGGGGGAGAAGGGGGCTGTGGCAAGAAGTCTCATAACCCCCCCCCCCGGGGTGGGAGGAAAGAGTCTCTCCCCCCCATGGGAGGAAGGACAGGGCTGGGTCCTGGGGACGGAGGGATGTCTCTCAACCCCCATGGAGGAACGGAGCAGGGTCTCTGGGGTGGGGAGGTCTGTCCCCCCACCCCGTGGAAGGAGGAACGGGGCAGAGTCCCTGGGGGGTGTCTCTCAACCCCCACGGGGGGACGGGGCAGGGTCCCTGGGAGGGAGCCTCTCCCCCCCCGCATAGGGGGCGGGTCAGGGTCCGGGAGAGGGGGGGAGAGGTTTGTCCCCCCGTGGAAGGAGGGGCGGGGCGGGGCAGGGTCCCTGGGAGGGAGCCCCTCTCCCCCCCCCCCGCATAAGGGCGGGGCAGGGTCCGGGGGGGGGGAGGCTCTCAGGGTGTAGCCCGGGAAAGGGCGGGGGGAGGGGCGCACTCACTGGAAGGCCGGGGCCGCGGTTCCCGCGAGGCGCCGGTTCTCCCAGGGCTTGGGAGGCGGCGGCTGAGACGCCATCTCCTCCGTTCCGGCTCCGCTGCGCCCGGCCGAGCCTCCCCACCTGATCGCAGCCTTGCCAGGCCTGACGGGCGGAGCGCCGAGCCGTTCATCCGCCGGAGGGTGCGGCGGCGACTCCGGGCCAGGCCGCGCGTGCGGATCGACGTCTCTAGCTGCCGCTGCTCAGGTCTCCCCCAGCTCGGCGGGTTTGCTGCCTCCGCGGTCCGGAGACCTTCCCTCCCCCGGACGGGAGCTGAGGGTCGCCGGCAGGATTGTCACCGGCAGGCGGAAGAAGCGACCGCTGCCTCCTCGGATCCCGGGCTGAGCAATGGCGGCGGCGGGCCCGGAACCTTCCTGCTGGGACGCCTGTTTCCGGGGGGACGGGAGCGCGCGCCACGCTGCGCTCTAGGGGGCCGAGAGTTAATGCTTCCCCCGGCATCAAGCGAGGCTCCCGCTCCTCGCGCCGGGCGCAGAAGGGAGGAGGTAGGAGGCGCCCCTGGGCCCGGCGTAGGGTCCCCCGCCAAGGGCGGGTGTGCAGCCCCCTCAGCCCGTGGCAGGGGCTGCCCCGCATGCGCGGTGCTGAACGGGGACGCGCGGAGCCTGCTCCCGCTAGCGCGGGGCGCTGCGCTTCTGCAGCCCTGCCCGTAGGCACGTCCTGCCGCGCCCGCCCGCGGGATGCGCACGGTTTCCTCTGCCTTCTCGTTGTGCGTTCTCGTCTTGCACGGGGCGGGGTAGGGTTAATTCCCTGTATAGATACACTTATACGTGTGGTCAGCCCCCCGCCCCATTTACCTGCATACGCACGGAATGTTTAATTGTGTTAGGGTTGCCCCTTCATGTATGATCTTCGCATGAAATAACTTGTAGTGTTCCCTCAAACATGCATTCAGATGTCCCCATATGCAGCTGAATGGGGGAGGGGGGGTTGCTGTCAGAAGGGATACTCCTGGGCGAATTCTGCTCCACTGTGCATGTGCAGAATTCATGTCCCCTCCCCCTGCCCATCGCAGATTATTTTGTTTCCATACAGAATAATACTTTCTGGTAGGGGAGGAAAGCGAAGCCGCCAGAGGGCGCCACTCCCTGGCAGTGGGCCTGAGCAGGCATGTCGGTTTGGCCAGGATCCTCTAGTTTGATTTCTTGCACATTGCAGGCTACAGAGCCTCACCCACCCACTCCTGTAATAGATCCTTAACCTCTGTCTGAGTTACTGATGTCCCCAAATCATGATTTAAAGACTTCAAGTTACAGAAAATCCACTATTTTAGTCTAGTTTAAACCTGTAAGTGACCCAGGCCCCATGCTGCAGAGAAAGGTGAAAACCCCCCAGGGTCTCTGCTAATCTGAGCGGAGGGAAAATTCCTTCCTGACTCCAAATATGGCAATTAGTTAGACTGTAGTGGGCAAACTTTTTGGCCTGAGGGTCACATTAGGTTTCCTCCCCAAACAGCCAGGAGTGGTGTGGCCCGCCTCCCCCCCCATCAGACCCCACCTGTTTTTTGCCCCCTGACGGCACCCCCGGGACTCCTACCCTATCCAACTCCCCTGTTGGTGTAGCATGGTGTAGACCAACGGTAGGCAGCCTATGGCCCGCGAGCTGATTTTCAGTGGCACTCATGCTGCCCGGGTCCTGGCCACTGTTCTGGGGGGCTCTGCATTTTAATTTAATTTTAAATGAAGCTTCTTAAACATTTTAAAAATCTTATTTACTTTACATACAACAATAGTTTACTTATATATTGTAGACTTATAGAAAGAGATCTTCTAAAAACGTTAAAATGTATGACTAGCACGCAAAACCTTAAATTAGAGTGAATAAATGAAGACTTGGCACATCACTTCTGAAAGTTTGCTGACCCCTGATGTAGACGCTGCTTTAAGTCGATGTAAGTTATGTGGCTTAGGGTGTGGTTTTTTCACACCCCTTAGGGATTTCGCTTACATCGACTTAAGTATAGACAAGCCCTTAGAGCCCTCTCTATCTAGTGTCCCATCTGCAGCCATTGGGGATATTTGCTGATAGCAGTTACAGATGGGCCACCTGCCAGTCTAGGCAGTCTTATCATACCGTCCTCTCCATAAATTTACCAATCTCAGTCTTGAAGCCAGTTAAGTGTTTCACCCCCACTGTTTCCCCTGGAAGGCTGTTCCAGAACTTCACTCCTCTGCTGGTTAGAAACCTCCATCTAATTTGAAACCTACACGTGTTGATGGCCAGTTAGGATCCATTTGTTTTAGTGCCCAGGATTGGCCCTTAACTTAAATAAATACCGGGGAGGGAGAGGAATTACCCCTCTGATGTATTTATAGAGAGCAATCATATCTCCCCTCAGCCTTGGTCTCATTAGGCTAAACAAGCTAAGCTTCTTGAGTCTTCTCTCATAAGGTAGGTTTTACATTCTTCTGATTGTCCTATTAGCCCTTCTCCGCACTTGTTCCAGTTTGAATTCATGTTTCTTAAACATGGGAGACCAGAATTGCACACAGTATTCTAGATGAGGGCTCACCAGTGCCTTGTAGAATTGTAATAGCACTTCCTTATCTCTAGTGGAAATACCTCACCTGATGCATCTAGGATTGCATTAGCCTTTTTCATGGCTGCGTAATACTGGCGGCTCACAGTCATTCTGTGATTAACCAATACCCCCAGGTCTCCCCTGGTCTGTCACTTCCAACTGATATGTCCCCAAACTTATAGCAAAAATTCTTGTTGATAGTCCCTAAATGCATGATCTTACACTTTGCATTTTTTAATTTCATCCCATTTTTATTGCTCCAGTTTTCAAAGTTGTCTAAATCTTCTTGTATGATATTCCAGTCCTCTTCCATATTGGCAATACCTCACAACTATGTGTCATCTACAAATTTTATTAGTACGTTCCCACTTTTTGTCTCAAGTCATTAATGAAAATTTTAAATAAGATTGGTCCCAAGACCGATCTCTGAGGGACTCCACTAGTAACCTCCCTTCAGCCTGATAGTTCACCTTTCAGTATCACCCATTGTTGTCTCTTTATCCAGTTCTTTATTAACTTTCAATTCTCATATTAATCCCCATCTTCTCTAATTTAACTAATAATTTCCCATGTGGAACAGTTTCAAATGCCTTACTGAAATCCAGGTAGATTAGATCTACTGCACTGCATTTGTCTAAAAAATCAGTTATCTCCTCAAAGAAAGATATCAGGTTGGACTGGCATGATCTACCTTTTGCAAAGCCATGTTGTATTTTACCCCGATTACTCTTTACTTTTACTACTTTCTCTATTAAAATTAGTTCCAAACCTTACGTATAACTGAGGTCAAACTAATGGGCCTGTAGTTTCCTGGATCACTTTTTTTTCTTTCTTAAAAATAGTTACTATATTAGCAATTCTCCAGTCGTAGGGTATGACATTCAAGTTTACAGACTCATTAACAATCCTTGCCATTGATCTTGTAATTTCATATGTCAGTTCCTTTAATATTCTTGAATGGAGATTATCTGGGCCCCTGATTTGGTCCAATTAAGCTGTTTTTGTTTGACTTCCACCTTGGTTGTGATAGTTTTGACTTCTATATCCTCATTTTCATTAACCACCCTGCCACTACCCCTAAGCTCCTTGTTTTCTTTATTAAAAACTGAGGCAAAGTATTTGTTTAAGTCAGTGATACTCAGGTCTCAGTGATTCAGGAGCCAAATTAGCGATCAACATTACCCAAAAGAGCTACAGTAATGGGAATTCATTGTTTCATTTGCTGTAGTACTATTCATATTTAAACAGTATTCTCACAGCAAATAAGTTAATAATGTAGTGCAAATTGATAACTTATTTGGTTAATAACATAGTAAAAGCATCTTGATTGGTTAATAGATTAGATTGGTCAATTAAATCACACAGTGTTTTCATATCCTCCTGCAAAGAGCCACAGGAGACATATTAAAGAGCCACTTCCGAGTTGTGAGCCACAGTCTGACTGTCACTAGTTTAAGTGTTGGGCCATGGCTAGATTATCTTTAATCTCCACCCCATCCTCAGTATTTAGCAGTCCCACTTCTGTTCTTGTTTTCTTTTTATTTATATGGCTAGAGAACCTTTTACTATGGATTTTAATTTCCTTTGCAAAGTCCAACTCTGGTTGGCTTTTGGCAGTTCTCATTTTTTCCCTATACTATCTGACCTACAAGAGATTGTTTTTTTTTGCTGATCCATCCCATGTAGGCTTTCTGCTGTCTCTTAATAATCTGTTTGAGAGTTAGCTCATCCAGTTTGGTCTGCAACCCTTCCCTACAATTTTTTTCTCCTTGGTTGGGATGGAGACTTCACATAGATTCTGCACCTTTGACTTAACTCCAAACCTCCTCCACCTTCAGAGTCTTGAGTTCTTCAGTCCAGTCCACTTCCCTACCTACTTCCCTTAATTTTTTAAAGTTTGCCCTTTTGCAATCAAGGACCCTAGTTGCAGATGTGGTTTTTGTGTATCCCACAATTTAGTTTAAACTGAATTAGCTCATAATCGTTTGAACTAAAACAACATCACTTCTTGTTGTTTCGATGACTATTTGGTGAAGAAATCTGCCAGCTATCACATCCAGGAGTATTTGGGTCCTAGCATTAATACTAGCACTTGTCCTCCAGCCTGTATTTCAGCTGATACAGTAAGCACAATAACCCCAGGGATGGGTGGATTGAGGAAGAACCTCTCAAGTGTGGGTGGATTTCTGTGAGCACTATGAATTAGTGATTTGGAAAGAGGCCTATTTAGTCATTAAAATTTATTCATGTGCTGCTGTCACAGCCCTGCCCCAAGTCTCTCACACGTGTGTGCATGTTTGAAAGATATCCTCTTGCTTTGTGAATTAAATGTAAAACTGCTCTCTGGGAATGGAATTTTGTGTGTCTTTCAGTGATTCATTTAGTCATCTTCTTCATCATTTCTTGTTTTTTAAATCCCTCATTTGAAATATTACAGCCTGAGATAGATGTTACCCTGATGAGTTGACTGAAGTTTCATGAAACAGAATTAAGTTAATTAGATACTAAAAACTTCTATATACAAAAAAGACCAGGATCAGACTTAAAATTTGTAATTCTAATTTCCTTTCAGACTGTACACTCTTTGCAGCAGGTATTGTCTTTCCCTGTGTGTCTGTACGCAGTGGTAGAAGTGTCACAGAAATGAAAGCAACATCACACCTGTCTGTCCCCGACCGTCATCTGTTAAGCCCCTTCTGCCCCTCATCAATTTTATTCCTGGACCTGTTCTGCCCCCCGGCTCTGCCAGCCCCCACATCAGTTCTGCGCCACCAGCCTCACCTCTGCTCTTCCTGCAGCTCCTGGTGTTCTTCACCCTGCTCTCCTGGCCTGGGGAGAGCTGCAGCAGGAGGACTCTGCTTCTCGTGCCGGGTGTTATGGGGGAAAGGAGCAGAGGAGCCCTATCCCATTGCTCACAAGAGCGGCAGAGCAAGCAGAGTCACCCTGAGCTGCTGGGCTCTTTCTTACTGGAAGGTGCTGTGTTCTTTTTGTTTTCTGCAGCAGCTCCTGTTGGCTGCCCTGCCCCCAAATGTGGGGAAGTGGGTAAAGCAGGTAGGGAACCCCTCAGCGACTGAGCAAGAATTGTAAAAAATGTCTTTGTTGGGTCAGTGACACCTTTCAAACGGGTACATTCTAAATGCTGTTTGTACAGCACCTAACACACTGGGGCCCTGACCATTACTGGGATATCTGGGTGCCATTGTAATATAAATAGTTACTGAAAGTTGATTGGGAGGCTTAGTACAACGACTTTTGGGGGAGCTCTAAAACTTTTTTTTCTTCCTTAGTGCCTCCTTTCTTCTTCAGGGCAGCAGTGGGGGGTGGAGGCCTACTGTTAATGATGGGTGGGCAGACTCAGTCTGGCTGTGTACCCCTACCTTATTTTACTTGCATCCGTTGTGGGTGGAGGCCACACTGGTAGCTCAAAGAGGAGTGGCCGAGCTGGAGGCAGACAGCTTGTGGCTGGGATCTCATGCTTTCTTAGCAGCATCAGTGGACTCCTGGGTGCTCCTCTTCTATCAGGAGTCTGACAAGTCCTCCCAATCCCCTCAAAAACAGGGTTGGAGGGGGCACATAAATTATTTTAGGGAAAAAAATAATAGAGACTTCCAGTCCTAGCCAGTTGGTTTATGTTTTGAAGGTCAGCTTTGTGACTGGAAGTGCTGCTAGAAAATGTCTCACAGTACTTAAAAAAAAAAAAAAAAAAATCTGGGATGAACAGTGATACTCACGGAGTCCCAAAAACTGGGAAGGGGGTAGTGGGTGGGGAAGAACGACACTTGGCTTTGTAGGCTTTAAAGGACACAGAAACGTATACTTGGCTCTCACTTTATGACCTCTGCCATTGTTGGGATTTGAACATGTGTAGGGTTTTTTTTAATATGAATTTGTCCTTTGGGACACATTGTTCAAAGAAGTCCGCTTGTTCCCTGGCACCACCTACAAGTATGTCAGCTAGTGTAATGCACCATATATATAAGATGCGATAGGACTAGGCAGAAATTTAGCATGTTCAGTCAGAGGTTAGAGATCTATTACAGGAGTGGGCGGGTGAGGTTCTGTGGCCAGCAGTGTACAGTAGGTTAATCTCAAACTTTAGCAACCCGAGGACCCCATTTTTATTTAAAAATTTTCAGGAACCCCCAAGCCACTCCGCTCAGCCCTAGGCTCCACCCCCACTCCACCCCTTCCCCCAAGGCCCCACCTTGCCCAACCTCTTCCTTCCCCCCGCTCACTCCATCCCCCCCCCCCCCCAGTTGCTTGCTGTCCTCAACGCTCACTCAGTTTCATCAGGCTCCGGCAGGGGATTGGGGTGCAGGAGGGGGTACAGGCTCTGGGAGGAAGTTTGGGTGCAGGAGGGGGTGAGGGGTGTGGGCCCTGGGAGGGAGTTTGGGTGTGGGAGGGGTTGCGGGCTCTGTAGGGTGACCAGATGTTCTGATTTTATAGGGACAGTCCTGATTTTTGGGTCTTTCTTATATAGGTTCCTATGATCCCCCACCCCCTGTCCCAGTTTTTCACACTTGCTGTCTGGTCACCCTAGGGCTCTGGGAGGGAGTTTGGGTGTGGGGGGGGGGTGCGGCTCCTAAAAGCGACTGGCACATCTCTCTGGCAGCGGCTCCTAGGCAAGGGGCCAGGGGCTCTCCACGCATGCTGCCCCTGCCCGCAGACACTGCCCCTGCAGCTCCCATTGGCTGCAGTTCCCAGCCAATGAGAGCTGCGGAGTCTGCACTGGGGCGGGGGCAGAGTGCAGAGACCCTCTCCTGCAGGGGCTGCAGGGATGTGCAGGCGGCTTCCAGGAGCGGTGTGGAGCCAGGGCAGGCAGGGAGCCTGCCTTAGCCCCACTGCACCGCGAATTAAAATCTCCTGGTTTGGCTTCAGTAGCCTCTGAGGGATAGAGGGAGGGAGAGGGAGGAGTTGATCAGCATGGTCCGCAGACCCCCTGGAGTTTCCTTAGGGACCCCCAGGGGTCCGCGGACCCCAGTTTGAAAAACGTTGAACTAGATGATCACGATGGACCCTTCTGCCCTTAATGTCTATGAGTCTGTGTATTTTCCCCCAAACAGCTATGACTACTGGCCTTCAGCAGCAGAGCTATTTTCTCTTGGGTCAATAATCCTGTGACTACAAATAATGAACAAGTGTAATGTGCAAAAATGGTCACTAGGAATAGATTAACCTCACCAAAGAAATGATGCTTCTGACGTAAGACAAAACTTCATTCAAGCCTTATGAGAATTATAAACTGGTGCAGTGATCCCTGATACTGTTCTGGTGTGTGAATCCTTGTACTGTTTGTACCAAATGATGTTTATTATAGGGAGAGTTGTTTGGGTGATGATGCGGATACCTCTAACTTTGTTTTCTTCTATGCAGATTATGTTTAGAAGTGAAACATGAAAATCACTTACTAATCCTGTTTTATTTTATTTTTAATTAGGATTATCCAGAATGTTTGCATTGACAGAAAAGAACAGATCCATTGCTCAGCTATTACTGAATACTGGCACTTGCCTGCGATGCATTTTCAGATTCTGCTGTGTGGGGTTACAGGCATCTTACAGGCATCCATACAAGGTCTCCTGTTTTATTTTTAATTAAAACATATGAACATGAAGGTGTATTTAAAAAACAAAAAAAACAAAAAGTTTTCTTTGGGATAGTTCCGGCTTATTGATTCAATATGCAGATCCTTACACAAGATACTTACATGCCTGTGAGGAAGAGGTTTAGTAGAATAAATTATGAAAAATTAATACTAATCTTCTGATACTATGTAGCTTTATTGATAGACTATTCATCAGAATACTGTTGATATATTGTATAGTCAATTGCTTGACCACACTTCGGTATGTTATGAAATATACACAAGAGACCAAATAACCAATATGAGTCAAGTTTATTGCTAAAAGTCAATAATAGTATAGTACAGGAAAATAGGTTCAATACAGTACCAGTTTCCAGGAAGTCATCTCATGCAGCCTTGTTAAATTCACCTTACATAAGTATTTCTCCATTACTAATCATGAAAAGCTATTAAATAGTATTTTCGTAATTTAAAGCATTAATTTTTAAATTTAAATTGGGTCCAAAACATTTAGTTGTAAATCATTTTCTCTATGCATATATTTAAATTCAAGCTTATTGTCAAAGTCAGTAGATGGAAAAGTTCATAAATGGAAATAGCCTTAGTGATATAGTGGTGTCCCCCAGGGGTCTGTTCTAGGACCAGTCCTATTCAACATATTCATAAATGATCTGGAAAAATGGGTAAACAGTGAGGTGGCAAAATTTGCAGATGATACAAAATTACTAAAGATAGTTAAGACCCAGGCAACCTGCGAAGAGTTACACAAGGATCTCTCAAATCTGGGTGACTGGGCAACCAAATGGCAGATGAAATTTAATGTTGATAAATTGGAAAGCATAATCCCAACTATAACTATAAAATGATGGGGTCTAAATTAGCTGTTACCACTCAAGAAAGAGATCTTGGAGTCATTGTGGATAAGACAGAGTCTGTCTGGGCAAAAATCACATTGGGAAAGAAAGCTACTAGAGCCTCCCCTGAGATAGTGCTTGGGGTGTGCTACAGACCGCTGGGATCAGATTTGGATATGGATAGAGACCTCTTTAATGTTTTTAATGAAGTAAACACTACTGGGAATTGTGTGATCATGGGAGACTTTAACTTCCCAGATATAGACTAGAGAACAAGTGCTAGTAGTAATAATAGGGCTCAGATTTTCCTGGATGCGATAGCTGTTGGATTCCTTCACCAAGTAGTTGAAGAACCAACAAGAGGGGATGCCATTTTAGGTTCGGTTTTATTGAGTAGTGAGGACCTCATAGAAGAAATGGTTGTAGGGGACAACCTTGGTTCAAGTGATCATGAGCGAATTCAGTTCAAACTAGATGAAAGGATAAACAAAAATAGGTCCGGGACTAGGGTTTTTGATTTCAAAAGGGCTAACTTTAAATAATTAAGGAAATTAGGGAAGTGGATTGGACTGAAGAACTTGTGGATCTAACGGCGGAGGAGGCCTGGAATTACTTCAAGTCAAAGTTGCAGAAACTATCAGAAGCCTGCATCCCAAGAAAGGGGAAAAAATTCATAGGCAGGAGTTGTAGACCAAGCTGGATGAGCAAGCATCTCAGAGAGGTGATTAAGAAAAAGCAGAAAGCCTACAAGGAGTGGAAGATGGGAGGGATTAGCAAGGAAAGCTACCTTATTGAGGTCAGAACATGTAGGGATAAAGTGAGAAAGGCCAAAAGCCATGTAGAGTTGGACCTTGCAAAGGGAATTAAAACCAATAGTAAAAGGTTCTATAGCCATATAAATAAGAAGAAAACAAACAAAGAAGAAGTGGGACCACTAAACACTGAGGATGGAGTGGAGGTTAAGGATAATCTAGGCACGGCCCGATATCTAAATAAATACTTTGCCTTAGTCTTTAATGAGGATCTTAGGGATAATGGTAGGATGACAAATGGGAATGAGGATATGGAGGTAGCTATCCGAGGTAGAAGCCAAACTCAAACAACTTAATGGGACTAAATTGGGGGGCCCAGATAATCTTCATCCAAGAATATTAAAGGAACTGGCACATGAAATTGCAAGCCCATTAGAAGAATTTTTAATGAATCAGTAAACTCAGGGGTTGTACCGTACGACTGGAGAATTTCTAACATAGTTCCTATTTTTAAGAAAGGAAAAAAAATGTGATCTGAGTAACTATAGGCCTGTTAGCTTGACATATGTAGTATGTAAGGTCTTGGAAAAATGTTTGAAGGCGAAAGTAGTTAAGGACATTGAGGTCAATGGTAATAGGGACAAAATACAACATGGTTTTACAAAAGGTAGATTGTGCCAAACCAACCCGATCTCCTTCTTTGAGAAGGTAACAGATTTTTTAGACAAAGGAAATGCAGTGGATCTAATTTACCTTGATTTCAGTAAGGCATTTGATATGGTTCCACATGGGGAATTATTAGCTAAATTGGAAAAGATGGGGATCAATATGAAAATTGAAAGGTGGATAAGGAACTGGTTAAAGGGGAGACTACAATGGGTCATACTGAAAGGTGAACTGTCAGGCTGGAAGGAGGTTACTAGTGGAGTTCCTCAGGGATCGGTTTTGGGACCAATCTTATTTAATCTTTTTGTTACTGACCTTGGCACAAAAAGTGGGACTGTGCTAATAAAGTTTCCGGATGACACAAAGCTGGGAGGTATTGCTAATACAGAGAAGGACCGAGATATCATACAGGAAGATCTGGATGACCTTGTAAACTGAAGCAATAGTAATAGGATGAAATTTAATAGTGAAAAGTGCAAGGTCATGCATTTAGGGATTAACAACAAGAATTTTGGTTATAAATTGGGGACACATCAGTTGGAAGTAAAAGAGGAGGAGAAGGACCTTGGAGTATTGGTTGATCGCAGGATGACTATGAGCCGCCAATGTGATATGGCCATTAAAAGAGCTAATGCGGTCTTGGGAAGCATCAGGTGAGGTATTTCCAGGCCCACAATTTAGAGTCTCTATGGCCACAAGCTGGACACCACTGCTCTAAACTACCCTCTTTGATGTTATCTGTTTTCTTCTGATTTTCCTCAGTTCTTACTGGCTATTCCATCAGCTTTTTCTCTTATGTCTCTTCATCCGCATCTCTGTTCCTGTTTGTTGGCATCCCTCTGGTTCTCTGTTTGGCCCTGTTTTCTTTTTCTCTATACGGTTTGTCTCAGAGAGGTCATCCCTTTCCCTCCATATACAGGTGATTTCCAAATCTACCTCTCCACCCTCACATACGCCTCCTTTTTCCAGATTTCTCTAACTGTTCCTCTAGGACAGTGGTTCTCAACCAGGTACATGTACCCCTGGGCATATATAGAGGTCTTCCAGGGGGGTACATCAACTCATCTAACCATTTGCCTAGATTTGCAACAGGCTATGTAAAAAGCACTAGCGAAAGCAGTACAAACTAAAATTTCATACAGACTACATTGCTACAGTATACATTGCTCTATATACTATACACTGAAATGTAAGTACAATATTTATTTTATAATTATATGGTGAAAATGAGAAAGTAAACAATTTTACAGAAATAGTGTTCTGTAACACTGTTATATTTTATGTCTCATTTTGTAAGCAAGTAGTTTTTAAGTGAGGTGTAACTTGGGGGTACACAAGAAAAATCAGACTCCTAAAAAGGGGTACAGTAGTCTGGAAAGGTTGAGGGCCACTGCTCTAGGATGTCTCACCACTCAGACTCTCCAAAATTGAACTTGCTTATCTTTACTTCAGTTCCATCTCCACCATCTTTTTTTTTCTCCTGCTGATAATAGCCCACCTTAATTGATTACTCTCGTTATAGTTAGTATGGCAACACCCATTTTTCCATGTCCTCTGTGTGTGTGTGTGTGTATGTATATATATATATCTTCCTACTGTATTTTTCACTGCATGCATCCGATGAAGTGGGTTTTAGCCCACGAAAGCTTATGCTCAAATAAATTTGTTAGTCTCTAAGGTGCTACAAGTACTCCTCGTTCGTTCTTCTCATCTCCCTTCTGTTTCCATAGACAACTCCAGGATCCTTTACTTCAGAGACTCACAATGTTGGTGTCATCTTTGAGTTTTCTCTCTCCTCTTCTCCCCACATCCAGTCTCTCACTGAGTTCCAACACTTCTTCCCTCTCTCTGCTCCTGCAATATTTGTCCATGTATTAGTCAACTTGATAACTAATCTCTCTCAGTACTCCCCACCCCTCCCCACTCTCCCCACATTCCAATCCAAAATCTAAAGTCATCTTCCACTTCTATTGCTCTGACCCTGTCATCATCACACACTTGAATGTCTTCTTTGGCTGCCTTTCTCTTATCATATCAAATCCAAACTCAAGATGGTTTGATTTAAATCAAAGCAATTTAAATCACTGATTTGACTCATGATTTAAATCAGCAAGCAAGAAAACTTCACTGAAAATCATAAATTTTAATAATTTTGCATTTGTACTTTTAGTTATTTTCCAAAAGAAAGGTTTGAGTCTCATTGGTATCCATTAAAATGTGGATTTGCAACTAAATATAGCCTTTACACTAAATTTGGTGCTTCTCTTTGCTAACTTGGAAGAAACACTATAGCTGTATATATTTACTTAAGCGATTATATTGCTATTCAGATTCTTAATTTTTACATTTTTTACTATATTTGAAAATGGTGAATGATGCATTTCTTATTTACTAGATGATAAATCACAAATAAAAAATTAATGTCAAGCTGTATTTGGATATAAATTAAGATTAAATTAAAATGCCCCAGACCAACATTTAAATTTTTTAATTAAATAAAACTACCTTAAATGTGCTGTATATATAAGAAAAGTTTTATCAAAAATTATCATAATATGTTTTGCGTTTAAAACTAACTTATTTAACAAAGAAAATATTATCTGTAGTTAGTGAATTGAACCGATTGTTTCTGGTCACCATGTCCTTCAAGATTTTAGAACTAGTACAGGGTTTCTCAAACAGGGGTCGCCGATTGTGTAGGGAAAGGCCCTGGTGGGCTGGGCAGGTGTGGAGCCAGTGGGAGCTGCGGTGATGAGAGAAAGCATAAGGTCCATATATGTCTGCGACCTTTAACATAGATAGATAGAGGATACGTAGAGGTAGGTTGACATGGGGGGCTTCCTAAGAGCATACCCTCTGTAAATTTAACAGGAACACCACAAGGAAAGAACCAAAATAACTGGGCAGGACAGAAATAACAAATGTGAGAATGATCTAATGTCATTAATATGTATGTATGTCATCAATACGTACAAACATACCAGCCTGTGGTACCCTAACATTTTGTGGGTGAGGAAACTAAGTTTGGACATAGAAGGAGGGCCTGAATACTCAAACTCTGTACGAGCAGTGACCCACCATGCCAAGGAAGCTTCTAAGGTTCTAAGCTTCGGGGTTTATAAGCTTCAAGTTTTAAACCTTCTTTGTTTATTAGTCCATTAGTCTGTTAGTTCTTAACTGTAAGTTTTAAGTCAGTTAGTAAAGTAAATCTCTGTTAGTTTCGATAGCTTTTAGCTCTTTAGCTTCTCCTAAGCTCTGCACCTCTGACACAAGAATTGAGGAAGCTGGACCAGAACTCTCTTGGCATGCCAGAGGCGAGGCTGGTCCTTTGTCTTGTATGTCTTTGTCTCCAGTGGCACAGTTGGTTAGTATGTGGTACTTAAAGTGGTGGAGGGAGGGATAGCTCAGTGTCTTGAGCATTGACTGCCAAACACAGGGTTGTGAGTTCAATCCCTGAGGGGGCCACTTAGGGGTCTGGGGCAAAAATCTGTGTGGGGATTGGTCCTGCTTTGAGCAGGGGGTTAGACTAGATGATCTCTTGAGCTACCTTCCAACCCTGATATTCTATGACCAGGTTCTCAAGGAAGGGTGTGAGTATATTAATCAAAAGCTTGAAGTATATAATAGCACATATATCTCTAGAATATTATTGCCTTTATAACTCTGATTATTTTACTATTTGATTATTATTCCATTTTTCTCAATAAAAGTCTTTAAGGCTATATTTGTCTCAGTGTGTGTGACCTTTCATACATCCCAACGGTCCTTGCAAACTCTGTGTAGCCTGATTCTGGGACAAGAACCTTATTATATTTTGATCAGATTAATTGGCAAGCCTATAACCCATATTATCCAAATTAATAATATTAACTTCCTAAAATCAGGCAACAAAAAACATGCACAGGAAATATGGTAGCTATGTCAGAAAATGTATATCAATCAAGATTTCCAAGTGCTTAAAATAATTAAGTCTCACAACTCCACTGAGTTAGGACTCTCTATTTGCTAGTATTTATAACGCATTGCAGATGGAGACGTTGTGACACAGGGGAATTTAAGTGACTTGCCCAAGGTCACACAGAGAGTCAGTGGTTGAACCAGGAATAGAATGCAGAACTTCTGACTCCCAATCCCATGATCTAGCTACTGGACACAATTGCATTTCTTCCTAATGAAAAATATGGCAAAACCTTGCTAATTCACTGCCCATGTAAATTATTAAATGTTGGGAATTCGTGAGTAAGCCAAACTAATGTGATTTTTAAAAAATAAATTAATGATACTGCATGTCAAAATATAATTTTATTCCAAGGGTTGTTTAGTTGTAACTGTGTATGTAGTAGTATATTAGTTATTGCACATAATTACAATTTTAAATTTTTTGAAGTCTGAGTTATATGAGACCTCATTGCAGCACATATTATTCCACCTTTATTGAGACTTGCATGAGTCTGCTAATTTTTTCAAAGGGAATTATTAGGTCTGTAGTTTAACGAACTGAGAATTAATGAGGTTCTACTATAATTATTGGACAATGAAATGGAGATGTTAAATTACAACATAATCTAAGTTACACAGGGCTTAGTTTTCAGAAGTGGTGAGCACCTGCAGCTTCCGCTGAGTTCAGCTGAAGTTACGGATACACAGGACTTCTGAAAATCAGGGCCATAGTAAAATGCTTCTACTGTTATTTACATACTATAAAGAAATCTGTTGTCTGTTCAGCAAAATTTAATTTCTCTGTGTACCATTTACAGTTGTAATATTTCAACTTGGAGTTTTTGAATTCTGCAAATAAATCTTCCCACACAGAGTATGAAAAGTTAGTAATTATAAGCACTATTTAAAGCTAAACTAGAAGTTAATATCACCTTTTGGAACTAGAGTTATTGGTGCTTGTCGTAGGACTGCCTGCATATATGAATCTTACACAGAGGAGAGAGAAGCTGTATGTTAGCTGTGAAGCAAATGCACACATTTTACTGTTCATTTCTTTGTTGTTTAGGATTTGCTTAGAGAGCTGCATGAATTCCTGGAGTACAATAAAGAAAAAGAGGACAAATTTTGTTGTGAAATAGCTGACCCCCCGGGTAAGAGAATCCGACTTGAGAACATGGGAGAAGGGGCTGAGGATTTGAATCAAAATGGGGCCCTCCAGCAGACCCCTGTGGCAGATGATGTAAATGTTGCTATGGAGATCTCTACTCCGAAGGTTTGCAACGTGTGCTTGGGAATTCTTCAGGAGTTCTGTGAGATAGATTTTGTTAAGAAGGTAAGTGATCTTTTCCTGCTCTGTAGACGCATTTTCTATGAGCCGTTAAATGTATGTTTGGTAGAATCCTACAGTGCAAACCCTGTGATCTAGTTGTTGTTTTTTTAAAACATTAATCAGTTTCAGTCCCATATGTTGTTGAGTGGCTCCATCTAAGATTATAAGCATACAAGTTATCAGAGAAAATATGACTGTGAATTAGGGAAAAAGATAGTGTGAAGAGCATTATAAATACCATATATGAAGGATAAAATTGCTAGGGTAACAGAGTGAAATGTTCAGGCGGGCTTTCAAAACTGAGTGGAAGCTTTGATGTTAATGTTGATAAATAAGACTAGTTGATTTAGTACAGGGTTTCTCAAACAGGGGTCGCTGCCTGTGTAGGGAAAGCCCCCGGCGGGCCGAGCCGGTGTGTTTACCTGCCGCGTCCGCAGATCCGGCCGATCGCGGCTCCCACTGGCTGCGGATCGCTGCTCCGGGCCGATGGGGGCTGCTGGAAGCGGTGGCCAGTAAGTCCCTTGGCCCATGCCACTTCCAGCAGCTCCCATTGGCCCGGAGCAGCGAACCGCAGCCAGTGGGAGCCGCAATCGGCCGGAGCTGCGGACGGGGCAGGTAAACACACTGGCCCGGTCCACCGGGGGCTTTCCCTACACAAGCGGCGACCCCTGTTTGAGAAACCCTGATTCAGTAGAATGAACATTGGATTCAGCATAGCCAATAAACTGGGACCAGATAGAATTGTGCAGTTTCTATTGTTACAGTGCATGAGTTTGTTTCTTTTTCATAGGCAAAATATATTCTTCGTTATGGATCAGATTTTTAGTGTTGACTTTTTAAACTGATGCCATTGAGTGGCAATAGAAAACTTGACAGCAGTTGGTTAAAAAACAGCCAAGACTGATTCTTTCCTAAGAGAAACTCCTTATCCTAACAGTGCAATTGACATACAGTATTGATTTTAATTGGAACGCTACCACTTGTTTTTAGAGAGACATGGTTGGGGAGGTAATATCTTTTATTGGACCAGCTTCTGCTGGTGAAAGAGACAAGCTTTCGATCTACACAGAGAAGCTTTTCAGAGCCCTTCAGCAGAAGATGGTCCAGTAAAATATATTACCTCCCCCGCTTTGTTTCTCTAATATCCTGGAACCAACGAGGCTACAACAACACTGCATGCAAACATGTGTTTTTAACAGTTACCAAAATATGTGGATTTTGGGACAGTGCCCCCAAATATGTTTGTGAACTCCAGCAGAGGTGTGTAGCTAACAGCTCAGCTATTACACCAGCCAGTGATTAATAGGAGTTACTTAAATATACAGCATCAGGTATTTAACTAGCAGATACAGACTGAAGTTCTCAAGATTCTGAATTAGAGGTTAGCTTAGATTCTGGAAAGACGTTGAGTATCAAATAACTCATTTTGATTGCTCAGTGTGTCTCTCTGTCTACCCCTTTACTCATTCATTCCTTCTTCCTCCCGCTCCTTGGATTTACCTTCCCTCCTCATTCATTCTGTGCTCCATGTTCATTATTGCCTCCTTTTCACCACCTGTCTGCTCCCTTTCGTACCTCATTTCTCCAGAGGGAGGGACAGGTAGGGACAGCTCAGAGAAGAGCAGTTCCCTTCCGCAGCAGGCACATAGTTGTGTGCCTTAAGATTATATATATATATCTATATATAGATATATATAGATATATATCTAGATATAATCTCAGTCTCCCTTCCCCTCATCCCATCTCTATTCCCCAGCACCTGTTCTCCATCCCGAAACTGTTACTGCTTCTCTCTCAATAATCAGATACAACCAAAGTCAGTTATAGCCCTGCTCCCAAAAATCAGTTGCTGCCATCCTTCTTCCTTCCCTACATCAACTAGTGCTTGTCACACACCTTTGCATGGTGCTCTGTTGCTAGTGCTCTCCCGTTCCTGCTGCTTTCCTAGACATCAGGAGACCTTTGCACAGATGGGTGGATAGGGTGGCAGGGAGGCAGCAGCAGCCCTGAGGGCTCCAGCAGCAGAAGGATAAGAGAAAGAACTGAAAATGTATTATTTTTAAGACTCTCTCATGATTTTTTGAGAGCAGACTCATGGTTTTCTAATACTTAGGGTTGGCAGCATTTGAAGGGAGAGAGGAAGGGTGGTAGGGGCCGTGACCGTTACGTGTGGGGGATGGGTAGGAGACGTGCAGAGTGAGAGAAGAGAGGCAGCAGCAGCATTTGCTTTTGATGGGATTTTCACTCCCCTTACTCAGGCCTTGGCATTGGGGAGCAACGCTGGGATGTTATTTTCCTAATTTGCGGGTGGGATACCACTGTGATTTTCACTCTTCCCAGCAAGGAGAAGCAACAATGGTAGTTGAGAGGAGAGGGAGCCCACTGGAGGCGAATAGATGCCTCCTAAGGAAGGAGCTCACCTGTGCAACAGGCTTCGCACAATGTGTGGGGCCTGCCAAAGGAGGCAATGGCCACATATTCTGTACCTATGGACATACTGTATCTGGGTAAAAAAGGGAAAGATAGGAAAGACAAAGTCTGCCTGCTAGTTTTTTGGGCTCTGATGCTGCCTCTTATATTTGTAAAAATTACACGCTAATCTTGAGATAATGTAGGCATTTGCTTTTAAAATGGAAGAGAGAGTATTCTATCTCGGGTAATTCATAATCTTCAAAGTAATAAAGTAATATGTTTGTGAGTGTACTATCCTAGGAACTTCTGCATTTGTGTTATTGTAGAATTGCATCAGCGAGAGATGGAATCGGGGCAGCTCCAGGCACCAGCACGCCAAGCGCGTGCTTGGGGCGGCAAGCCGCGGGGGGTGCTCTGCCGGTCGCCGTGAGGGTGGCAGGCAGGCTGCCTTCGGAGGGTCTGCTGGTCCCGCGGCTTCGGTGGACCTCCCGCAGGCTGCCGCCGAACTCGCGGGACTGGGGACCTCCTGCAGGCAAGCCGCCGAAGGCAGCCTGCCTGCCATGCTTGGGGCGGCAAAATGCCTAGAGCCGCCCCTGGATGGAATTAGACCATATTTGTTTCATTCCTCTACCACAGTGGGATTGTTCCCTTCAATAAGTGTTATTTAGGCTTGCAAGGATTAGATTTTTTTTTTTTTGGTAAATGTCAGTTTCACTATATACACACAAACCAATGAAAAAATATATTCATTAATAATAATCTAAATTTACAGATAGGAAAAGTAAGAAAAATGCTTCTTGAGAACTTACTAGAGTTTAATTTAAGGATATTAACTCTGTATATTTGTGATGTGATGTTGACAATTTGTGTTTTAATAGTTACAAAGTTTTAACTTTTTGAATTGCAGTGTCTACTGCCATTAAATAATTACCAAGTGTTGCTCTGAAATATTCCTCTTAATGAATATTCTTTCTTAATGAATAGTAATATAAAAATAATGTACTGTAAGCAGTCACAGTAGCAAATTAGGCCAGACTTTAGGCAAACCTAATTTAATGCATCAGAATTTTTTTTTAAATTAATCATAGCCTGTACATTAACGTAGACCTAGTTAAAGTTTTAGAAGATTGCCATGTTTTTGCTGTTCCTTTCCAAAACTGGGTGTTTAAACAAGGTGGCCATTAGTGAAAAGTGAATGGAGTTCAAATAATTTAAAAGTCTATTTTACTAGGGTGCCTTGTGTGGGGCAAAATAGATTCAAATCATGGAAGCTCCTTCACTGGAGGTTTTCAAAAGGAAGCGGCTGGATAGCCATCTGTTTTGGATGGTTTAGACAGAACAAATCCTGCAGCTTGGCAGGGGGTTACACTAGATGACCCTTGCGGTGTCTTCTAACCTTGTGATTCTATGATTATCTGACTCCCACTTTCCCGCCAGTTTTACATAGCTTTGAAAAATTTAGATAGCTAAAAATAGAAAAAAAATGTTTAACAAACATCTATATTATCCATTCAAATTATTTAAAAAAATCTAATTCTGCCAAGGCTAGTCTTATTTTTATGATTCGCTTCAACATAAAATATTGAGTTGGGTTTCTTTTATAGTAACATAACATTGAGGGTATACAGTGACAATAATATAAAATCTGCCTGCAAGTTACAGTCCTTAAAGAAACCTTAAAAACCCCTGTCTCTAACTGGGTAGGATTTAGTGAGCTTATGGTCATTTTACATGTGAATGTATACCAAAAAGTAATGTTATAGAAGGTTTGCACTAGAATAAAGAATATCATAAAAGATTATTAGTTTAACTCCCTTATTGAGGATTCATATCCTTCTCTTTTAGGTGTGCCAAAAGGTTAATTCTGCTGAGTACCAGTTTACTAGCTTTGTATTTTCTGTGTCGCTCCCACCACAGTTGTCTGTTAGAGAGGTAAGTGTTTACAGATACTTCTATTGACCATTGTAACTTAAACGTGTAAGAACAAAGAATGTGCCCTGGGAACATAAGAAGTGGAGAAGGCTTACATTTAGTTGATTTTGTTTCAAAATAAAATAGTACCTTTAAATATGCACTAAAAATACAGAATAAGTTAAGCAGTGCTATTTTTAACCATGAAGTCTTCTTTAGAAATGATTAGAGAAAGACTAGTCTTTTTTAAAGTCTATCCTCCCATTCCTTCTGCCAAGTATTATTTTAATTAAAAAGATATCTGAATGACTCCAGTAGTCAGTGGATGAGTTTCTTTAAATCTGAAAACTAAAAGGAGTTTCTTCAAAACCTTAGTGTATAGTTCCCTTTGGTGAAGACTTGAGCACTGCAGTGTGGATTGTCTCAGGGAAGGAACAGCACAGCTGGTACCTTTCCTGAAATAGATGGTAATTGGTAGTGCAGAATACAAATGAAAGAATTTGAAGACGAACTCTAGCTGTGTAGCATTGTAAAAGAGGTAAAAGTACATATTTTATTTTAGTAGACTTCCTGGCTACTTGACTCATGCTTTGTTGGAAATCTAAATGAATGCAGTTGTGAAGTACTAAAATTTGTGGACAGTCTAGTCAAATTTGAACTGTTTACATTCCTATCCTCCTGTTTAGAAAATAGGAGAAAATGGACAGATGTGACACTCTAATAATTTTGGTCAAATCAACAGATTACAATATATAGTGTTAATGAAAACTATTGCTGTATTAAGTACCGGTATATTAATTACAACAAGTTTTATAGTGTTAATCTGCCTTCTATTCTAAACTGGCATTGAGATTAACTGTTGTGAATGGCAACCTATAAATACTTAAGATAAATCTCTTCTTATCTAAGATGGAGTACAATTTTTCAGTAAACATAGTGGGATGAAGCTCCTGGGCATTAGTGATCATTAGAGAGTCTGTGGCATTTTTACTAAGATTAAGGGTGTTATTTCTTGTATCTTGGGCAAATTCCAGTGTAGGTAATTACATAGGTCCAGAGCCACAAAGGTACTTAGGTGCCTAAACCCCAGATTTATGCACTTAAGTGTTGCGTTTAGGCAGCTAAATCCCAGTTTTGGCTCTACTGCCTTCCAGAAAACTACTGCCAAACCCAGTAGGCATCTAAACTCATTCAGCACCTAAATTTTCAGGGTAAAAGTTTCCTAGTTTCTTCGAGTAGATGCAGCAGTGTGTTCCGCTGAGCTGTGTGCGCGCCCAGCTCATGAGAGCCAGAAAATTTTGCCTAGCAGTACACATAGGAGGCGGTGTTCGTGCCTCATGCTCATAACCCCTCCCCTGGCTATATGAGATGGTGCCACCTTTGCCCCCTGCAGTTCCTTTTTACCATCCGTGACTGGAGTCTGAGCTCTGTGTGGTTCTTAACATCACAATCTCTCACTATCTCAGTGTTTTTTCCTAGTTGTGTATAGTTAGCTAGCACCATTAGTGTTAGATTTATTGTTAGAGTTAGTTAAGTTTTTGCCTGGTGATGCAGTCACCAGGGTTTAGACATTATCCATCCTGTGGAGAGGCGATCCGCACACTTGGTGCTTGCTGTGCTCAGGCGTTCCTGGTAGCGATAACATCTGTAAGGAGAATCTGAGTTGCAGGCTCTGATGGCAGAGCCTCCTTATACACAATTCTCCAAAGACAATGTAAATTTATGGCCACACCCAAACTTTTGTCTAAGGTGGTTTCTCAGTTTCATTTGAACCAGGTGATATATTTACCTGTGTTCTTTCCTAAGCCACATTCGTCTCTGGAGGAGCGGCATCTCCATGTGTTAGATGTCAGATGATGTCTGGCTTTCTACTTGGATATGACTAATGCGTTTCGTGCTTCGCTTCGCCTGTTTGTGTCATATGCGAATCAGATGAAGGGGCAAGAGGTCTCTTCACAAATGATCTCTACATGGATAACATCCTGTATCAAGACTGCATATGAAATAGCTTTGGCTAAACCTCCTCAGCGAGTATAAGCTCATTCTATGAGAGTGGAACGTACGTCAATAGCATTCCTCCGTGACATCTCCATATTGGACATTTTCAGGGCTGCCATGTGCTCATCCATACATATGTTTATGGACCATTATGCCATTACTGCATCATCCAGGCAAATCCTAGCTTGGGTAGAGCAGTCCTGCAATCCTTGTTTAGATAGACTCCGAGCCCCACCTTCTAGGATGGTAGTGCTTGTGAGTCACCTAAGTGGAACACGTCTGCATTTACTCAAAGAAGGAAAATACTTATCTGTATTGTTACTGTTCTTCTTCAAGATGTGATGCAGAGGCGTATTCCACGGCCCACCCTCCATCCTCTCTGCATCGGAGTCCAGTCTCTGGGCATTCAGTGAAGGGTAGTTGAGGCTGTGCTGCTTCATACAGCCTGGGGAGGAGCTATGAGCACAATGCGTGAGCACCATCTCCCATGGGTACTGGTAGGCAAAATTCTCTGGTTCTGGTGTGCTGGGCACGCACACACTTAAGCGGAATACAAGTCTGCATCACATCTCTAAGAACAACAGTTACAGTACAGGTAAATAATCTTTTTTTCCTGTGTTTCCGCTTCTGAGCGTGTGCTCTCTCTCTGAGCTGCCTCCCTCTAGGCATCCGGACACACCTAAGCCCACAAGCAATTCATGAGCTAGGGAAGATAGTTATTCGACTGCATGCAGGACTGATCCGGTAGGTGTGGTCAGAGGCCGCTTACTGGACTGGGTCTCATTCAAAATCTGGCCAGACGAGATAGAGGTGGTGCTGATGCCCACTCCATAACTTCTATCTCATTGTTAGAGCACTCTTCGGGCAGTGAGGAGAGAATTGAATCTGGGTCACATCCTAGGTCAGTGCTCTAACTACTGGGCTGAATGTTAAGGTGGGCAGCACCTAAGTTCCCTCTAAGCTTTGCGGCCGTGCAGCTGCCTATTAAGACCCGTGCAGGGGCTCAGGGCTGCGGCAGGGACAGGCACCCCTCCCTGCTGGCCCCAGCGCAGACCTGCTGTGGCCAGGGGAGAGGCGCCCCTCCCTGCCAGCCCCAGCGCGGACCTGCTGCGGCTGGGGGAGAGGCACCCCTTCCTGCCGGCCCCAGTGTGGATTTACCACAGCCAGTGGAGAGGTGCCCCTCCCCCAGCCCCAACATGGACCTGCTCCGGTCTTGCTGCGGTCAGGGGAGAGGAGCCCTTCCCGTGGCCCAGCCCAGGCCCACCAGAGCTGCCATAGCCGGGGAAAGGCGCCTCTCCTCCTGCCCTGAGCTGCTGCAGTGGGGAGTCCTCTCTCCCCACTGCAATCCCATGGCAGCCTGCACCCCCAAACCCCTCATTACCAGCCCCACCCCAGAGCCTGCACCCCAAACCCCTCATCCCTGGCCCCACCCCAGATTCTACACTCCAACCCTCTGCCCTAGCCCTGAGTCCCCTCCCACACTCCGAACCCCTCGGCCCCACCCCCTCCACATGAATTTTGTTATGTGTACCAGTATGAGGGTATGATGTCACATAACAAAATTCATTCCGCACATGGACGTAAAACGTTAGAGGGAACACTGGGTAGCACCATTTTCATCTCCTCCTCCAGCTGTTTTGTGCAGAGCAAGGTAGGCGCCTCATTCCCATGGGAAACACCTTAGGCACTTAAGCCATCTGAATTGAGATGGTAGGTTCTCGTTCATGGATTGCTAAATTAATATATGTTCCTCCCTGTAGCTAAGACATTGGTACCTATCGCTGAGAGAAAAGTGAGGCTTAGCAAACCCCCATCTGGGTGGCATCTCCCATTGGCTGGCTTAGGCGGCTCTGGGTTTTGTGGATCCCATTCTAAGGCGCCTATCTCTCCCCATGCATTGCCTAGGTGCCTAACTCAGGCTTTGTCGATTGGAGCGTTGTTCCTGTGATTTTCTTGGCACCAAAAAATTAGGTGCTGTGACACTTAGCGTTGCAACGCCTAAGTCCTTTTGTGGATCCCACCCATTCTGCCTACCTAAAATCCCTCTGAAATTCCAGTTGGCTATAGGATTCTTTTTCACTTCCCATTCTAAACGGCCGAGTTAGGGTCAGTGTGTACTGTCCAACAGCTGCCGTACCTGGTAGACTAACACAAAAACAAGTTGTCTTGTAATCTTGTTGGCCTGATTTCTTCCTCTGACCTCTGCATGGTCCTGTTACTATCCAGAAAGGAGATTACTCAACAAGCATTCTACAAGATGGCTGAAAATGGGAGCACAGATGTATCCAAGCAGGTTCTTTGGATATCTGTAAAATATCAGGCACCTTGGCTAAAATTTCTGAAAAATGGATGCCTGCGGGTTGGCTCCTAAGTCCATATTTAGGCACTTAAATATGGGGCCTGATTTTCAGAGGTGTGGTGTACCCAGCAATTCCCATTAACTCAGCCCTTTCCCTCTCCCTCATCTGCCTTCCACGCCCCATTGCTCCTCACTCCAATAACTGTCTTATCCTCACTGGGACAAAAATAAAGTGATGGGCTGAACTGGGGGTTAAAATCGCAACTCTTGCTGTTATGTCATCAGGTCCCTGCATCATCCACTAAAATATATTATTCAAAGAGCTACACACATCTTGGCAGCTCTAGTTGAGTTGAGTTTGTCTTGTCACTCAAAATCTTATTTAATGGCTCAACTATATAGAAGAGCAAGAAAATGATGATGCTGTTTTTTATTGATGGGTCCTTGCAATAATGCTTCAGTAGAGGGCGTCATTGCATTGCAATTCTGTCTCAGTGATGCTTTGACATTAGTTTAAGCAAGTAGAGTAATTGTTGCAAAGCAGATGGAAACAAGCTTGGCTGCAAATGGGAAGAAAAATAGTTTGTACTCACATGGGTTCCCTTTGCTGACTTGAACTGCTGCATTCTGTCTAGTCCCCAGTACACCAGGCTTACAGTCGGATGTGAGCTGGGGAGATTGAGTTGGCAAATCAAGAATTCAGACCAACAAATGTGTATCTTTCCTTTTATGATGTTATAGTATTTTGTAAGTCATATTTCCATGAAAGATGATGTATTTTAGGATTATTTTATTTATATTGCATTAGCATGTATTATTCTGGAAAGCAGCAAATACCATAACATTGTCCATACCAGAATAATTTGTGCTGTAATGATGCAATTCCTCTCTCAATTCTTCTTTCATACTTTACTACACAAGAACATAAATTGTTTTAGGATAGAAAGACACCTACAGACATCCTCCCTTTGTTAACCATTTGTGTGGCACAGAATGTTTCCAGCATGTAAAGTTCTTTTCAGACAACTGCTAAAGAATTTTCAGGTGCTGCCTTTTGATAATATACTAACTGTAATTAACCACCATAGTTCTCATCCTACCAAGGCTAAAACATAGGACAAAGGCTCAAAATGAAGGACACAAAGCAGTGCCACAAATTTGAAATTACATAGGATTAGTATCTTTAATATTAAAAAGTCTTCTCTACCCTCAGTTTCATGAATCAGCATTCCTGGTGCAAATAAATCATGAGTAAGAATGCCAGGTTTGTGTGGAACAAATATGTTTGAATAGGAAATGAATCATGCCTTTTAATAAGGGAGAAAGTTAAAGTGTTAATTGTTCCTTGTGTAAAAAATTCTAGATAAATTATTATCTGGCCCTCCTCTAGCTTAAATTGTGATCCATCATCCTGGCACATGACATTCATGCAAATAGCCTTGTCATATCTGTAGTCATTACTCCCTACAGAACTGTGTATACCTCTTGGAATTTCCCCCGCTTCATCTTTTTTCTAATAAGGTGGCTGTGACTGGGCACAGTATCATAGAATCATTAGGGTTGGAAGGGACCTCAAGAGATCATCTAGTCCAACCCCCTGCTCAAAGCAGAACCAATCCCCAAATGGCCCCCTCAAGGATTGAACTCACAACCCTGGGTTTAGCAGGCCAATGCTCAAACCACTGAGCTATCCCTTCCCCCCTCCCAAAAAAAAAGCCTACAGCACCCAGTATTCCCAGGAGGTCTCCCATCCAAGTACTAGCCAGGCCTGACCCTACTTAGCTTCCAAGATCAGAGGAGATCGGGCATGTTCAGGGTGGTATGGCTGTAGATAGTATATCATATCTGGCTCCCATAGTCCCTCAGACAGTATTAGAATAAAAAGATTCATGTTGTAATCAATACAATAAACTTTTGGCTCCCAGGCATGTGCTCAGACTTCACACCCTTGTCTCTCCATCTACCCGAATCTCTTGACTAGTGGTACCTCTTAATTGGAACAGGCCAGCAGCAGAGAAGTTGGTAACTCCTAATTCTGGTGCAATTTATTTAAGGCTTTCACTTTTGAAATCAGGAGAGAAGATACGAAATTTGACTCACGAGAGCACTTAACATAGTTAACTCCCTGGGGAAACTTTCTTAGAAACCATTAGCTTGTAATTTTTTACATTTTCTCCCCTATTTTGGAGATGCAACTACAATTATGTGAATGAATAAAAACCCAGAAATACTATCTAAAATGAGGATGTGCAAATGAGGATGTGTAAATCTGTATCTAACAAATGCTGCAGTATGGTATTCTGCAGTCAACATATTCTCTCATTCAAATGTATATTCTTCATTACTATTGTAGACTGTTTTAATTTATGATTTAACATGAGTCATTATGCAAACAATATTAAGATATACTTCATGTATCTTGTGAGGCACTCTTAATCATATACTATATACACACACAGTATAATGAATCAGACAGTGTGTGTTCAGGTAAACAATATTCCATCAGTAAAACTACATTTGTCTTCAGTAATGATATAGTGGGTGCATCGGTTAGTATATTGTGTGTCTAACAAAGTCTTAAGCATTCTTATTCCCTACTCCAATATTTCTTGCATTGGTTTAAAGATCCCTATTTCATGACAGGCCAAAATGTATGCTTGTTCTTTCAGAAAGGCTGAGGGTAGGCCTAATAAAGGATGTAAAGGGCCTATTAGATTATTCAGTCCATCCACCACTGTGTGGGTGAAAGTGACCTATGAAATCATTTTTTCCATCACTGAGGGAGTGATACATCCTCTGGCAAATATTATATTGATCTGACGGTTGGTCTTAGCCAAAAGGCCAACCAGTCCTGACCATGTCCCTTTAAGTTTGATATACCTTCTCAAATCCTGTTATTAGATTTTTTCATAGGGATTTTTTTCCCAATAGGAATGATTAATTTATTTTACAAAGATTTTTTTAAAACATCATATCCAGATATTAAGTCAGGATTGCCGAGGAGAGTGACGAGAATGAGACTACTACAGAACTGACTTTAGATTTTCCCCTTCCCAGCAGAACTTGTCAACAAAACTCTTATTGAGTTTGGTTGGAGCTACAAGATTGGGCCTCCAGAATTTGTATTGATACAGTAGGTGCTTTTAGGTTGAACAGCTCTTTGCTTAAATCCACTTTCTTCTCTTCGCCACTAACAAAAAAAAAAAGTATGGCTTATTAAAATTGACCACCAGCTATTGTAGTAAGTCACTGATAGCTTTTCTTTTCCAAAGATGGACTGACTTCCTGCTAGAAGCCTAATCAGTAGAGCTCAGTCTTTACAAGACTGTTTTTGGAGAATCTTGTATTTTCTTGTGACTGTAGGCCTAATCCAAAAGCCCAGTGGAAAGATTCCAGTTGATTTCACTGGGTTTTTGGATCAAGTCATTAGTGATGTAGTCGTTTACCTGTGGTGTAGAAAATGGGATTCACTGTGAATGGGAGCATAGGCAGGATTGAAGGTATAATGTGTTAAACAATTATTGCAATTTAATAATAGTTTAGTTTATCCAGTAGAAAGACATGTCACACCAATAAAGGAAATGGAGTCCTAGGGGACTGCACCTCGAAAAGTGGTCAGCTTATTTTACTGATGTTTAGGAAAGGCATGCTTTTGGAAGTTTGAGAAGATTGTGGCATAAGCAACTTTGTTCTGCTTTGAAGTCCTTCAGTTGATGTATCGCTTTCAATCAGATTGTAGGCACATGTATTTTATAGATGCTCCACTGATTTCATTAGTGGTTGATCTTCTCTTAATGATGGAGAGTGGTCAAGTGCCCAGGCTGATTCTTTTATCTCTTTTGTTGACTTTTGTTACCGTTGACCATGAGGTCATGCTGACTCTACCTCGGACTGTGACTTCTTAGCTGAAAAACACAAGGTAGTGGTTTTGGATCATCTGCCCTGAAAAGTGACTCTCTGATCCAGGGAATGGCTAAATTATCCTAGTCGGTGTATGTGAGGCTGATGGGGAGGGGGCCTGGGGCTGTTATCAGCAGCTCTCTCTCATTTTGGGGAGAGGTTATTTAGTGCAGCTTCTCAGTAAGTGGGTACGTGTAGAGCAGCAGAACCTAGGATCCACAGATCTGTATGGAGCAACTGAAAAGGTTATGGTGAACAGATAAAGGAGACGTCCTACTCAGATCTCCCCAACATCTGCATACCAGAACACTCAAGGTGCAGATCTGAGGGGAATAAGTGAAACATTTATGTGAACCCTGAAATATTCTGTAGAGCAAAGGCACCTGTGGCTTCTAACCAGCATCACTTGCTCCACTCCCCAGCCTTCTTCTATCTTCACCCCATCCCTGTCCCACAAACCAGCGGACTCAGCAGAAAGTATGTGTGGTTTGACAAAAGAAGGCATGACTTGGTGGGTGGAATAGGGTTTGGTGTCTGGCTAGGTATGTGGTTTACATCACATTTGTATACCTAGACAGGAGGATGATTTGATTTTTTTTTAAACAATGTAATGTATAGATAGAATTAGGTTTAATATTCCATCAATAAAATTTTAGATATATTTGATGATTTTTGGATGTTAAGTTTCTTGTGATTTGCATTTGACTTGGATAGTCTAGGTACACTTCTAATTACAATAGCAGTAACAAGATTTAAAGTGTGTGCAGTCAATAGATGTAGCCTAAATTTCAAAAGTAACAAGACCTCAGCTAGGTATCCAACTTTATACTTAAAGAGATACGCGTTTCAGAGAACTAAATGCTATTCTTGGTTGCTTTTGAGTCCCTCCATGTCTACTACTAGATGGATTTGGAATGCTAAATAACACTAGCTTATTTTTAGTTCATTTTTAGTCCCCTACCACCTATTCACTGACATCTACAGAATTACTGTTCTATCTCTTTGGAAATGTTTGAAATGGGGAACTTCATTTTAACTCTATCCTAGAGCCAGTGTTGTCAGATGAGAAATCTGATTCGCTTTTCTCAAACTGAGAGGAATGAGAGAGTCATTCAGAAGCTTGTGTGTGTTCAGGACTTCAGAATTTTCAAATGAGATGAGCAAAAATTCATTACAGTCAGAACTCCTGTTCTGTTTTTGGCCCCCCTTTCCCAGTTATTACTTCTGAAATGTCTTTGCAGACAGCATTTACAACAAAGTCATTTTTACTGGCCTTTCTTTTCAGATCAGACAAATCCAAGTTTCCCTTTATGGGCCAGTGTACCATGGCATTTAGCCATAAGCAAATCCTACACACACAAACCTACTTTATTCAATCAAGTTAAAGGCATTTCCTTCTTAGGCAGAGTTACAGCATCCTCATCACTTTACTAATTTTATAAATTAGGGTTTAACAGTTGAGGGCTTTATGCCCTTTTTGTTGCCCAGCTAACCTTGGGCTAGAAGATGATGGCACAGTATTAGGGGGTGAAAATTGAGGCTGCCAGAAACTCTCACCACAGAAAGTCTGCATAATCCTTCAGATTTTACTGCTCTTTGTGTTAAATGCAGATTTTTAATTTCGACAGAAGTATCTGAAATCAGAGAGGGCCAGCCTCTTGCTCTGAATTATACAGCACGCCAAAATGTGCTAGGTCCTTTAGAAAAGACATAGTGAAATTTCAGATGCAACACAATAAGTGAGGGGGACAAAATAAAGGGGTTTGGGATATCAGGAATAGGGTTAAAATAAAATAGGGTTAAGACTGGTGACAGATTATTTTGATAATCTAAAATGTTAGAGATAAGGATAAAAAAATTATTGATTTAATTATTGTAAATATTGGGTAAGAAGTCAGTTTTCAGGCAAGATTTAAGGGAGGGTGGAAGGAGTGGCCTTGCAGACTAGCTCAGGAAGAGTCATATTGATTATTTAAAATAGCAGGGCCAAAGAGCAAATGGAGGGGAATATCAAGGCATTAGAGAAACAATAGACGGTTACAGGTTTCAGTGGTAACATAGGAAAGCAAATGTTCTATTGTTTCTTCTTTTAATACCAGGCCGTTGTGATCCACCTGGATTTTGGTTTTCATCCATTAGTTTTCTCACTGCCAGATTGTCCTGGAACATTATGTGCTCTGCATACTACTCGGTTGTTTAAAAATGCCTGCTTGACTGCCATAAAATCACTTGTTCTTCTTCAAGTGATTGCTCATATCAATTCCAGTTAGGTGTGTGTGCGTGCCGCATGCACGGAAGTTGGAAACTTTTCCCTAGCAGCTACCTGTCGGGCCGGCTGGGGAACCCCCTGCAGTGGTGCATCTATATATGGCGATCTATATAAAACCCTGCCGGCCCGAACCCCCTTCAGTTCCTTCTTACCGCTCGTGATGGTTGTTGGAACAGTGGTCTCTTGGTTTCTCAAGTGCTCCACTAATCCCTAGCTTATCTTAATCGTTGTTAGTTAATTGTTAATAGTTAGTGTTAAGTGTTTTTCTCTGTAGTGTTAAGCGTAGTTTAGTAGTTGAGGGCAGTTTAGCACTCATCAACTGCCCTGCGGGGCTCTGGGGCATGCCGTCCCAGGGCTTCAAGTCCTGCAACAAGCCCATGCCTAGGGGCAATCCCCACGATTCCTGCCTTAGCTGTCTGGGGGAGGGCCATCAGGCTGACAAGTGTAAAATCTGCAAGGCTTTCAAGCCATGGACAAAAAAAGAGAGGGAAATTCGACTGAAGCAACTCCTCATGGAGTCTGCATTGCAGCCCTCTAAAGACGCGGGCCCGAGCACCTTGGTGCCCAGTGCTCCCCCAGCGGTGCTGATTCCGGCACCACAGAAGATCCCGCACCCACTGCGGGACCGACAATCTCCCGGGCCCCAAAAACGCCCACCTTGGCACCGTTCCCATTCCCCAGTTGCTGGAAAGAAGCAAGCCTTGGGAGAGCCACTCGTTAGGGTCGAAGCAGTTGTTCCGGCCCTGACCGAGCAACACGCCAGCCCAGCACAGGGTACCGCTCAAGTGGAGGAGATTACATTGCCTTCCACTCCGGATACCTTCGAGGCCGCTAGAGGCCTCATCGAAATGACAGTCCTGGTACCCCCGGCCCAAGTTCCAGTACCATCCAAGGGCAAGCCGGCGATATTTGGACTGTCAGCCCCTAGACCAGCATCTCCATGCTGCTCGGAGTCCTGGCATCGTTCCGAGTCCCGGCACTGCCCCACGTACTGGTCTGACTCATGGAACCGGTTAGAGTCGCAGCGCTGGTCTCGCAGCCACGACCCTCAGAGCTGTTCCCACTCGAGGTCGCGATCGACTGCTGGAACGTGGTCCCGCTTGAGGTCCAGGTCTCGCTCAGTGACCTCGCGGCACCATTCGGATTGCCGCCTCACAGAACACCGATCCCCAAGTCGACTGTTGCCACAGCACTGGTCTGCGGCCCACTACCGCTCCCCATTGCGGCACCGCTCCCCATTGTGGCATCGCTCACCATCGCGACACCGTTCCCCAACATGGCACCACTCTTCATCGCGGCACCGCTCTCAACCGCGATCAGCCTCACAGTGCCGATCACCGCATGACCCTTGGCTACCAAGGGGCTTGGTGCCCCCTTTACTCCACTCACGCACTGCCCCTCCTTGGCCATTGCGGTCCCAATTCCCCTCCTGCAGGTCGGACAGAGCTTCAGGGGCTTCGGACATTCCCCGGTCGGGCCCAGGAAGACTTGGACAAGACCCCACAGTGCCCAATTGGCAGCCTCAGTGGCAATTCTGGACCCACTGGGCATATCATCAGGCCCAAGGCGCCCTCCCCCCCACCCAGGGGCCCAGCCATTGTCGCGCTTGGACACCCATTCTCCCGAGGCGACCCTCAGCCGCCCTGACCCGGACCAGCCTGCGGAGTCAGCACCTGTGGTAGGGGTTACCCCGGGGGCCCAAGAGGAGATACCTGCGGCTGACCAAGAGGCTATCTCTGCCCCGGCTCTCCCAGTGGAGTCGTCTTTGTCCTCCCCTGATGAGGCTGTGGCTGGCACATCCACGTCTGGGCCACCTCCAATGGACTTTAGGGTCCTCCAAGAACTGCTTCGGCACGTGGCCCTTAATATGAACCTCCAAGTTGAGGAGGTTGTGGAGGAGGAGGACCCTATGGTGGACATTTTAGGACCCGAAGGACCCTCTAGGGTGGCCCTCCCCATGAATAAGACTATTCAAAGTAATGCCAAGTCTCTCTGGCAAACCCCGGCCTCTATCCCCCCCACAGCCAAAGGGGGAAGAAAGGAAATACTTTGTTCCCACCATGGGCTACGAGTATCTTTTCACTCACCCCACCCCATGCTCGCTTGTGGTGGATGTGGTAAACGCCAGAGAAAGACAGGACCAGCAAGGGCCTGTGCCCAAATCAAAGGACGCTAAACGGCTGGACCTTTTCAGGAGAGAGGTTTATTCTGCTTGGGGGTCTCTCGTTTAGGATCGCTAACCAATTGGCGATCCTCAGTAGGTACAACTTTAACTCTTGGTCTTCGGTCCTTAAATTCCAAGATCTTCTCCCAGCGGAGGCTCGTATGGAACTCGGGGCCATTGCTGAGGAAGGTAAATTGGTGGCCCGGACCTCCCTCCAGGGTTCCCTCGATGCTGTGGACACGGCTGCGCACACTCTGGCTTCTGGCATTACCATGCGGCTACAATCCTCGGGTCTCCCGCCTGAGGTCCAAAGCACCATCCAAGATCTTCCCTTTGATGGTCAGGGCCTCATTGTGGAACAAACCGATTCCCGCTTGCATACCTTAAAGGACACGAGAAACACTATCAAATCCTTAGGTATGCATACCCCGGCTAACCAATGAAAGCCATTTAAACTCCAGACCACTCAGCAGTACACCTTCCCGCCTAGACCGAGGCAGGACTTTTCTTGTCGGAAAAACAGATACTCCCGAGGTAGACCGTCTCGCCCCTCCTCTGGACAGGGTCAAGGACAGTCTAAGCCTCCCCCGGGCCCTAAGTGCCCGTTTTGAAGGTGCGTCCAAGGATGGACTACCAGCTCTCACCCCAGACAGTTACCTGTTTCTGAACCGTCTATCCAGTTTCTACCATGCCTGGTCCCATATTACCTCAGACCGTTGAGTCCTCCGCACGGTGCAGACAGGATATTCTATCCATTTCCGTTCACCTGTTCACTTCTCTATCTCTCCTGGAAGGTCACCTTCCTAGTGCTCATCACTTCCGCACGCCAGGTGTCCGAACTACGGGCTCTCACCTGTGATCCGCCCTATACCGTTTTTCATAAAGATAAGGTTCAGCTAAGGCCTCACCCGGCCTTTCTGCCAAAAGTGGTGTCCCACTTCCATGTAAGCCAGGATATCTTCCTGCCGGTTTTCTACCCCAAACCGCATGCTGACCTTCGGGAACAGCATCTCCATTCCCTGGATGTTAGAAGGGCACTCGCCTTCTATATAGACTGAACAAAGCCCTTCCGTAAAACAACCCAGTTATTTGTCACCATCGCAGAGCAGATGAAAGGCACTCCGGTTTCCTCTCAGCGAATATCTTCATGGATCACCGGGTGTATTCGTGCTTGCTACAACTTGGTAAATGTCCCTCCGCTTGCTGTCACGGCTCGCTCCACGAGAATTCAGGCGTCATCAGCTGCTTTTCTGGCGCACATTCCGCTCCAGGAAATCTGCAGAGCTGCCACGTGGGCCTCCGTTCACACCTTCACGTCCCACTATTCCATCGTTCAGCACTCTCGTGACGATGCAGCCTTCAGCAGAGTGATCCTCCAATCTGCGGTTCCTTGATTCCGACCCCACCTCTGAGGTAAGGCTTGGGAGTCACCTAACTGGAATTGATATGAGCAATCACTCGAAGAAGAAAAAACGGTTACTTACCTTTCTGTAACTGTTGTTCTTCAAGATGTGTTGCTCATATCTATTTCATTCCCCGCCACCTTTCCCCTCTGTCAGAGTAGCCGGCAAGAAGGAACTGAAGGGGGGTTGGGCCGGCAGGGTCTTATATAGATCGCCATATTGGTGCCACTCCAAGGGGCTCCCCAGCCGGCCCGACAGGTAGCTGCTAGGGAAAAGTTTCCGACTTCTGTGCATGCGGCGTGCACACAAACATAACTGGAATAGATATGAGCAACACATCTCGAAGAACAACAGTTACAAAAAGGTGAGTAACCGTTTTTTTCATTGTTATGAGAAAAAAAAAGATGTGCTCTCTTTTTTTAAGAAATATATTTTGAGTGAAAGATTTGAGAAGTGTACAGTTTTCACACATACTTTATTTAAAAAATTGGGATAAAAGCTCAGAGCAACATTTGTTAAACCCCCCCCCCCCATAGATTTCCAATAGCCATAGTGAAAATTGATCCAACTAAAAAAAAAATTACCTTAGCTTCTGAGTGCCTGCCCCAGGGGAGGTAAGAGCTCTTTATTGGATATTTTTTTGGGACAGTAAGCAGGGGAGAGCTCATACTTAGATAACAGGGGACTACTCCTGCAAAGAGGGAATACTTAAAAAAAAATTGATAATCTTCTCTTAAAAAAATCAGATGGTAAACCTGTGAGATTGAGGGTTTACTCATGTCTTCTTATTTCAGTTCCAAAGCAAAATGAAAGTGTAGTTTAAACTCCTAATAAGTATCTGGAAATTCTTGGCTTTGCAAACATTAGTTTCCCTTATAGAACAAAGTGATTTTTATTAACAGCACTGTCAGATAGTTTGACTGAATGTTGTTGGGGCTTGATTTCACTTGCATTTTTTTTCTCTTCTTCCTCTGTGTGGCTGATGGCTCATAGCATGCTGCCTGGCTGCTGGTAAAAGAAGAAATGGGGTGAGTACGTTTTATGGCATTTATACTAGAGAGTACTGGATTTAGTGAATTAAGAGATACTTCTATAACTTTTTCAGAGTAGGAGCAATGAGGAACTTCTTTCTCTGGAATATTGGGCCACGGATAGAGACATTTATGACTAAATGATTAATACTGTATTTTCCATGTGTAGGAAAACAAAGTGATTCACTTGATAGGTGCTTTAAAAGTGAGAAAATATCCCTGCTAGCAACCAGCAGCAATCTCTCTGGAGCTATACTCCAAGATTCTTCCTCTCCTCTTCCCCCCCTTCCTTACAGTGAACTCAAAATAAACACGAAGCCAGGGAGTAAATGATCTGCCCTTGTAAACAAGGATATTCAGCTGCTTCATTTGCTTTCATCCTTTTGCTGGCAAGCACCTTTAAGCATCCAGGTACTTGAGCAATAGAGCAAGCAAGTAGTTGCTTTTATAAGTTATACGAAGGCTACTACTTAGCTGAATGCCGAGCAGTTGCAAAAGATTATAGTTTCAGCTTTGGCATGTGCACATCCTACATTTGCGACTAAATTGGATGTTTCTTGTTCAGTTTGTTCATTGTGACTGCAGCATCTCTAGGACAATGCTTCTGAGTTTGGGGTATGGGCTATCCATTCAATGTAGTGTTTTGAAATTAATTTAGTGCTCATGAAAGTTGCCAAAATGACATCACTGGAATCAGTAGTTCTCAGTCTGTCAAATAGATACAGTGATGGTACATTTATAATAGGATAACAGAGCCTTTCACTTTGTCACCACTTCAGAGCCAGCCCAGATCAGTAATGTCCAAAACTGTTACCGTTAGCTAATGGTAAAGAGTCATTCATTTGTTTGGTTCCCAGTAGACAGAAGCCACCATCACAGTTGACTAAAAAGCTGAGGATTGAATGATCAGAGACTGAACTATCCTATCACTCGTAGAACTGTTCTTTCTAGAGAAGAGCAGAACACATTGGTGGGGCTGTGAAGGGAAGCATGCATTGTTGTCTGTACTATACCTGTTCTGTGACTAAATAGAAGTAATTTAATCTCCAAGCTGTCATGCCAGTACTTTTCATGAGCATTACATTCACTTTAAAAGAAGGAGCACAGCAAAAGCAGTTTAAGCTTTCCTTCACAGCCTCACTACTATGGCTTAGGGCTTGTCTACATGGGGAGTTATTCCAGAATAGCTGTTCTTGATTAACTCCATATGTGGATGGGTCTTATTCTGGAATAAGAGTGCCTTCCATGTCCAAAATGGACTAAACTAATTTGGAATATATACTCTTATTCCAGAATAAGAGCAACCACACATGGAGTTAATCAAGGATAGCTATTCTGGAGCAACTCCCCATATGGACAGACCCTTAGACTGCCAACCAAAGTATTAATAAATATAATGGTATTCTGTTTTAATAACACTAGGTAACTACAGACTGGACTAAGTCCATCGATTCATTTAATATCAGCCAATTAATTACTATCAGAAGGTAATATCTTTGTTACTACTGACCTGGGTAGGGATGGGGTATAAAATGGTCATCTAGGTTAAAAGTTCTGTATGTCTTAAGGAATCCAGGAGTCCTGTATTTCTCAGCAATCTCAATTTTTGAAGTTAGATTTGAATTTAGTGCACACTTAGTTTGAAGGTACACAATTTCATCTGTGTTTTAATGATTCTTCCATTTCACTTTTATTATTGGGGTAGCTACTAATGAGGTTATTAACATGTGGCTTTTCATATACTTTGTGTCAATGTACAATATTTTAATTGTATTGTTCTCAAGAACATAGGGTTTAAGTTGATGAATTTACCTTTGATGACTAGCTGATTCACAGGCTGTTTTCCACTTATGGTGAAAAAAGTATGATTAACATGTATAGTTTGATGACACTGATTATTTGCATTCAGATATGACTGATATATAAATCTCCACCTTTTGTGAGACATCAGTTTTAAATATTCTAAAATTCTCCCAATAATGTAACACATGGGGACATGAACAATTTGTAGTAATGGCTAAAGTACCTTCAGTAAGTAATTAATGTCTTATAATTTTGGTTAAAATCTTTGAATCTTATAAGGATCACATTAATTGTGAATAAACATATAAGATACCGAGCTGTCTCCAGCAAAAGTATTATTAAGTGAACAGGGTACAAAGACTGTGGGTACTGGCTGTAATAGGTATTAAAATATATAACCAGAAATATTAATGCAGTGATTAGATTAGTATTGAGACCTTTTGTTTATACATCAGTGATTTGGAGTATCTATCCAGTACGTAAGGAGAGAGTGTGTGCAACCTCTGTGATGTATCTTCTTGTCCCAGACCACTCAGAGGGTACCCCACAATATGTGGGAGAGACAGGGACATAATGTCCTCCACTCACAAACCAATGGGTAATCCTCCAAGAAGGGTATACCGTCTCAGGCTGGGAGAAGAAGAAATTTGTGGAGGATTGGGAGGCAGTGTTGGAGCGGAGGCATAAGACTTCTGCATAGACGACTCTGGTCTCCAGCAAGTTTCCTATGATCTGGGAGTTCTAAGGGACAAACTCTATGCCCATTCCCAGACCTTTCCCCAGTAAAATGATCTGTTAGAAGCATCATGACAGGAACACTTTGGAGATTCTTGTTCCTGATGTGGGTTTATCAGCCTAGGGGAACAATTTGGCTCAAAGTTCATTGTTATTGAGCTATCTTCTGATAGAGGCCCTCATGCTGGGAAGTGCTGCTTGAGATATTGGCAGTATAGGAACGCAGTCTTAGAGGTGGGAAAGCAATTTCTATCCTACTTTAATGCTAGCTTAAACAGTAAATTATTAATCTCTAAAAGCATCTTTTTATTGTTTAATCAGCATTAGAGAAGCTTTCACAGTGAGCTCCTATAAGGAAGGTGTGAGTTCTTAGTAAATTGGCCTGTCATTGGCGCTTGGGTCAAGAGTGGTAATGCTATATTTTTTTTAATGAAATGTGCTACTTGTGTGGCAAAGGGTTCTCACTATGTAAGCTTCCAGATTGCTGAGCTGAAAAAAGTGTGGACTGCTTTCTCTTAATATTTTTGGCATCTTTGGTTAGGTACACTTTCCACTGCCCTTAATTATTTGATGTACTGCCTACATACTCTTGTGACTTGAACAAGTATATGCCCTGTCTCACAGTGAGAGGGCTAGCTGCTCCTCCGAGTTCACCTCCACAGATCACAGACCTCATGGTTTCACCTCCCCTGGGGTGAGTGATTCTCCTGGTCTTAGACTAGTCCTGAGGCTACCACCTCACAGATTCAGTGCTCACGCCAGCAGGTTTGACTAAGTTTGGCACCTTCAGTTCTCCCCTTCAGAGTTTGTGGCCAGCGGACCAGACGGCCTTCTTAAACGAAAGTATTATTTAATTTTAACAGCAGGAATAAAGCATAATATAAGAGAAAAAGAATTTTAAAACAATGAAAGGTTGGGGGGAGGGATAGCTCAGTGGTTTGAGCATTGGCCTGCTAAACCCAGGGTTGGGAGTTCAATCTTTGAGGGGGCCACTTAGGGATCGGGGGCAAAAATTGGTCCTCCTAGTGAAGGCAGGGGGCTGGACTCAATGACCTTTCAAGGTCCCTTCCAGTTCTAGGAGATTGGTATATCTCCAATTATTATTATTACCTATTACATCTTCACTCATGTGTTTTACCTCAGTCCTCACCCCCTACCCTCTGTGAGGGGAGTCTAGGAAGGCATAATTTCTTCATACCCATCAGCCAGGGTCCATGTGAGAGAGTCTGTTCCCACAAACAGCTCCTCAACACACTCTGACCTTTGGACAAAAAGCATCTTCATACCTGTTTTGTAGTCCTTTTGATATATTGGTAACACAAGCATTGGCAATTGGAACCCAGGCTAAACAAGCTATGTAATTTGGCTGGAGCTAATATGGTAGGATCTTCACAGTTAATAGCTCAGGCAATATCTCAAACACACTGAAGTGTTTCCCTGGTGGGTTTTCTCCAGTCATTCTTTTGCCTTCCTTTTTATTTCCTCACAGCCTTGTTGATTTAACCCAATATAGACATAGTAAGCAAGTTTATAGTATTCATAAATTATTACAGAACAGCACCATGTCCTTCACACCATGTTCTGTACACTTTATAGTTTTGGCCTGTTTATACACAAATTTTATGTTAGTGACAGGTCACTTATTTTTAGTATGAAATGTCAGAGGTATGATTGTTTGACTGATTCATATACAAGTTTCCATTGTTTATTTTTTATGATTCAGAAAACAGGGCCTGTCACTGGCAAAAGAGGACATTGTTCAGCTGAAAGAAACATACAAATGGATTATTCATCCCCTGTTCTCGGAGGAGCTGGGTGTTCCTGCTGATGGAAAGGTGTTGTTTGAATAATAAAGTTGTTGTTTTCCTGAATTCATATAAATTACTCATAACATTGATGGGTTCTAATTAGACAGACAAGTCTGTCACTGGTCTTGTCTGGTAAACAAAAAAAGTGCTCTTTTACCTCAAGTTAGCTATCGCAAGTAAATTCTAGTGGAGACAAAGCAAGCAGTAGTTTTTATACAAATTAGCTGGTAGAGTTAAAGACTAAGGAGTCTTTTCTTAGTCATGACATATAGAAACAAATGTCTTTAAACATTAAAGATAGCAAGAGACCTTCTAGAGCCCACAAACACTGAGTCCCTCTAGTCATAAGTGTACCATAAAAATAAGTTATCTAAGGCCTTGTCTACAATACATAGTTCTGTCAACAGAACAGTGGAAGTGTACACACGTCAATGCTCTTCACGCCGATGTACTTCCCTGCTACGCCAACAAAATAAAATCACCTTGATGAGAGGCGTAGAGCTTTTTGCGGCAAAGTTAGTTCAACACAGTGTCAGTGTAGACACTGCTTGCTTATTTTGCCATAAAGGCCTCCAGGAGGTGCCACACAATGCCTATCCTGACTGCTCTGGTCAGCAGTTTGAACTCCACTGTCCTGCAGCCAGGTATAAAGGCATCTGTCCCTCCCCCTCTAAAGGGCCGGGAATTTTTGAAATTCCACTTCTTGTTTGCTCAGCGTGGAGAGCTTACATTGCATCTTTCCAGCTGACCATGGCAGCTCCACACACTAAATGATCTCCCGCATGGAGTACACCGGAGTTGATGGATTTGCTGGCTCTGTGGGGAGAGGAGGCTGTACAGTTCCAGCACAAGTAAACAAAGCCTGGTTGAATGCATTACATAAAGACATGTTACTGGGGCTCATTGTCTAAATGCTGCTTCAAAGCCTCCCTGATTCAAATAGCCCCGTTGTGCCCCTCTAATAGCTCTAGTTTCTGGCTGCTCAAAATCAGCCACCAGGTGATCCACCTCCATGCTGCATCCCTGGGGAAACTTCTCCTTAGCTTCACAAATATTATGCAGTGTACAATGGGCTGATATGACCATTGGAATATTTTCCTCATTTAGGTCTAACCTGCCATAAAGGAAGCACCAGTGAGCCTTTAATCTGCTAAAGGCACATTCAACGATCATTCTGCATCTGCTCACTCTATTCTTGAAGCACTCCTTGCTGCTGTCCAGGTTTCCTGTGTAAGGCTTCATGAGTCATGGGAGTAAGGGGTATATTGGGTCTCCCTGATCACTATGGTTATTTCAACATCCCCCATTAGAATCTTCTGGTCTGGAAAGAAAGTCCCTGCTTGCAGCTTTCTGTACAGGCCAGTGTTCCTGAAGATTTGTGCATCATGCACCTTCCTTGCCCAGCCCTTGTTGATATCAGTGAAATGACCCTGGTGATCCACAAGCACCTGCAATACCATAGAGAAGTACCCCTTTCTATTGATGTATTCCGTTGCAAGATGGTTTGGGGCCAAAATGGGGATATGTGTCCCATCTATCACCCCGCTGCAATTAGGGAATCCCATTGCTGCAACACCATCCACTATTTCACACACATTTCCAAGAGTCACAGTTCTTCCTAGCAGGATGTGATTAATGGCCCTGAAAACTTGCGTGAACATAAACTCCATGTTGGACTTTCCAACTCCAAACTGATTCGCGACCGACTGGTAGCAGGCTGGAGTTGCCAGCTTCCATACAGCGATCACCACATGCTTCTCCCCCGAGAGAGCAACTTTCATTTTAGTGTCCTTGCACCACGGGGCAGGGGCGAGCTTTGCACACAATTCCAGGAAGCCAACTTTGCGCATCCAGAAGTTTTGCTGCCACTGTTCACAGGGCCAGTGCAAGGATGTTTCGTGCCCTAGGGGAAACTTCCACCTTGCGCCCCCGCCCTGAGGTGCCCCCCCCCCAGCTCACCCCTTCTCCACGCACGAGCACCCCGAGCACGCCGTGGCTGCTTCACTTCTTCCGCCTCCCAGGCTTGCGGCGCCTAAGCTGATTGGCACCGCAAGCCTGGGAGGCGGGAGAAATGAAGCAGCCACGGCGTGCTCGGGGAGGAGGCGGGGCAGGGGTGAGCTGGGGCGGGGAGTTTCCCTGCGTGCTGCCTCCTCCCCCCTTACTTGCTGCAGGCGGACCTCCCCGCGCTCCCCTGCCCCAGCTCCTTCTGCCTAAATGCCGGCAGCGACCGGGGTGGCCGAAGATCCGGCCGCTGCGGTCGCTTCTGAAGAAAATGGCGCCCCCCAAATCCCAGCGCGGTCGCCTAAATGGTTGTACCGGCCCTGACTGTTCATCATTCCATACCTGCATGACGATGTGATCACACCACTTGATGCTTGTTTCCCGAGCCCAATAGCGATGGTCCACCCTGTGCAACTGCATCATGAATGCCAAAAGTAATCTGGAATTGTTTCTTTCCATGGCACGCAGCTCGGCAGGCATCACGGATTCCTGTTCAGATTCACAGCTCATAAATACTGCATGATCCGTCGCATTGTGTTTACAACACTTATTACAAGACTAGAGAGCAGAGCTGGATCCCTGATTTCAGGCAAAGATGGTGGGCATACTGTTTACAGGGGCTGTTGAAAAATGGCGTGAAATGTGATCAGAACCCTATGGAATAATGGGACAGAAAAAACTGCATCATGGGACGGTGAACCCATGATGCACTGTGATCCATTCCTCATTCCTACAACTACTAGAGGGAGAAGGTGGCGAGTTGCATGGTGGGATAGCTACCCATGGTGCACCGCTCTCTCTCTGTCGATGTTAGAGAACCAACTGCGGATGCGTGCCGCGGACGCAGGGAGCATTGTGTGAACATGCACAAGCGATATTACTATTGTGGTTTATGATCGTCAGTGTAAATTGCGTTGACTTAACTCTGTAGTGTAGACATAGCTTTATAACTTAAAATCATTTAAACATTATCTAATCCTCTCAACAGCCCTGTGAGGTAGGTTGGTATCTGAATAAGTGAGGTAATGAGAGAATGATTTGCCGAAGGCAAGGGAACTGTGGGCAGCATTGAGATGACTCTAGAGTTCCTGGTTCTGTTGTCATTGCTTTTCTTTTATGGCTTAAAGGCATCCAGTCATTGCAGACTAAATCCTGGGGTGAACTGCTTACAAGATTGACTGGTTTGGTTTTGTCCCATGATTTGCTAGGCTTAGTGACCATAATAGGTAGGCTTGGCAGAATTTGGTTTTTTAAATGTGATATTATCTGTCAAAATTAATGTTTATTTTAAGCATTTTTTTTTCAATTTAAATTTTCAGTTTTAGGAAATTATGTGGGAGGTCAGACAGCAAGGGGATCAGATAATCATTTAATGACAAACTCAGACAAGTTTAAACTTTGTAACTGTTAAAATACCAATTGTCAATATCACATGTCAAAATATGCAAAGTTAATATCATTAAATCAAACTCTAATATGTTCTCAAGCAGCATTTTTCTTACTTTGCCTATCTGTAAATTTCTATTACCCATTGAAATAGTTTTTCCATTGGTTTGTGTGTGTACGGTGAAATCAGTGTTTACTGACATTTACCAATAAAGATCTAATCCTTCCAAGCCTAATTGGCTTTGGGCTGTTATTCTCTCTCTGTGCTAGTTCCCCCTTGTACAAAATGCTTGTAAAGTGCATTGAGATGGTTGAGTGCTATAGAAGTCTTATGATATATTTCTGAAATGGCTTCTCGGTGACCCATTTAAAAGTTTCCCATTTATGCTGCAATTCTATCTTCCTCTTCTCCTCTTCCTTTACTGTTTTTCTGTAATATATCAATAAGGATCCTTGAACCATTTGTTATACATTTGGTTAATAAATTGCTAGCACTTAGTAAAAGGAAATTGTTACCGTTCTTTTTTGTCTTAGAGCTTGTTCGAAGTGAGTGTGGTCTTTGCTCACCCGGAAACTGATGAGGATTGCCATTTCCTGTAAGTTGCAATACCAATAACAAGATCTGTATCTGAATATTGTGCAATATTGTTAGAGTTTGTCTGTAGCAAATGCTGTGTCTCCAGTATTTGTGATCTAGAGTTTGACCTGAATCCAAATCCAGGTTCCTCTTTGCAGCTTAAATCTATGGTATCTCTGAGGGGCCGAATCTGCACACCAAATCCAAACAGCCTAAAGTTTGGAAATGTTTGGATCTGGATTGTCAACCTTAATTTTAGAGTGTGTGGATCTAGAATTTTGATTTGGTCCATTACAGAGAAATGAAGTTGGGTCAGGCATTTGATTTAGGCCTGTTTGTACTGTTCATATTATAATAAATGATGACTTTACATGGTGTGTGAAGTACTTTTGATAACCTTTGAGCATATGTAAAAAAAAATCCATTTATATAATACTGAGGTTTTCTGCTTATTTTGGGGATTTGGGTTTGGAGGGAGGGATCAGAAGTGAGTTAGTTCTACTTAAAGACAAGACTTTAAATAAAACCCCACACAAAGTGCTACATAATCACTTGGTCCTGCTCTGCAGAGTGGCTGCCATAGAAATCCTTTTCCCACTGGCAAAGAAATCCAGCATTTCTGGAACTCTGGGTACCATTTAGTCACATCCCTTAACAGCTAGAGGGAGCATGTTGTGAGAAAATGGTCTTCTTGCTTGCCGTTTTCCCCCCCAAAAGCTAGAGCTTCACGCAGTTTCACTGTACATGTTCCTGGTAGGTGTTAAATCAGAGCATGGAAGGTGCCTTCCCGTACAACTTCTCTGACCAGGATACTGTCAGTTGGCAGCTGCTATCTACCCACAAGATCAGAAACTAGAGCATATCTCTGGCCTTTCTGACTTCCTTTCATCTGTTGCTGCCCTTACTGCCTTACTTACTCCTCTTCTGAGTGCCTGATTTTTCGCTTTGCTGCCCACAGGCCACATCCCTCCCAAGTCTCTCATTTTACAAGAGCTTCTTCTCTGACTGAGAGGACTTCACATTAGGAGGTGACCCAGGGGGGAACAGGGAAGAATCAAAGTTCCCTTATTTCCCTCCCCAGTCAGCTTTCTGTGGCTTGGAGGGGAAGCCCACAATTCTGACTGCTGGCAGCTGGAGTCCTGCTGGCAAAACAGTGCTGTGGTAGTGGCCAGGCCTTGCATCTCCGTCCTTATTCCACCCTCCTCGCTGTCCTACCTCTCCCTCCCCAGTCTGTCTTGTTCCCTTCCCTTGCTCTCTGCCCTCCCCTCTTACTTCCTCCCTGTCTGTTGGACACCTTTTGAAAATGTTTATTCAGGGCAAGTTAGCAGCTAGCAGTATAATGTAGCTGAGGAGGGAGTGGTGGCAGGGGGAGGAGAAAGCAGTAAAGCAGGGATCTCAAACTCAAATCACCACGAGGGCCACATGAGGATTAGTACATTGGCCTGAGGGCCGCATCACTGAAACCTTTTCATACAATGATACAAAAGTAAGGTCAAAAATGAAAAAAATGAAGCGTAATATAGCATGCTATTAAAAGTCAATGTGTTAACTTTTTAAAAACTGTAATGCGAAGAGGGGTTTTAATAAAATATAAACACCTGTAAATATTCCTTATGCGCTCAGTAACACCGATGATGATCTACACTAACAGTCTATCAACACATCTGTAATGGTAGGAAATTTTTTGAAGTAGCTATTCATACAAAATACGTTGCCACTTTTAACAAGCGTTCTTCCCAACTACTCACAGCAAAGAATCATACGTGCTGAACTTCATACCTCAGACTGCTCGTCTAGTCCATGAGGCCCCGCCTCTTCCCATCCCTTCCCCGCCCCCATTCCAACCCCTTCCCCAAATCCCCGCGTGTCCCCACTCCTCCCCCCTCCCTCCTGGAAAGTCCTAAGTGCTGCCAAACAGCTGTTTGGTGGCGGAAAGCGCTAGGAGGTAGGCGGAGGAGTGGGGACGTGGCGCGCTTGGGAGGGGAAGGATGAGGGGCCTGGGAGTAAGGGGATCTTGGCTGCCAGTTGAGTCGGTGTCTATGGCGGGCTGCAGTAAATAACGTCGCGGACCGCGTGTTTGAGACCCGTGCAGTGGATGATGCCCACATTTCATCTAGCAGCGTGAGGGGCTTGAATTCAGGAAGGGGCTTTCTCAGTGCAGCCAGATTGGAGAGCTATGGTGAGACTTTTAGGTAATATAATATATTATGCACTGTGGCCAGTAACTCAGGGAACTTTCTCAAGTGATAATTCTCCAGATGTGCAAGTCTTCTCAGACAGAGGTCTGTGTCTAGGGAGGGCTGCGTACACATTTTAGTGCATTTTAGATTACTTCTAATATGACTGGTAAAATTTGATACTTTAATTATCAGGGCTTGAAAACTGATAGTGGATTTTTTTGTGTGGTAAGAAAGTAGGTTCTTGTTTAAGCCTGGAGAGGCCCTTCCATGCCCAGTGGTCTTTGGCTACACAACAGCTGATTCCCCTGAACAGGCTCGTTGTGTCAGTTTCAATAATAGAGAACATGGTAAAAAATTGGGTTTTTTTTTGAGCAGTCTGATTGGGAACACCCTTTTGAGAAGTGTTTCAGGAGCAGCCACCACTGTCTCTTCTGTCCCTTCTCAAACTGCTCCTGTGCTAACACCTGCAGAAGGTGTGTGAGAAAGTGATCTGTTTTGTGTGTAGTGCTCTGTGGTTTGAAGTGGAACATTTAACTTGTTTTTGTTAACTTATACTTGGAAACTAGATTAAAATAAGAATGATTATTTAAATTCTGGAAAAAGGAAGTCAATGTACTCTATATTATCTCCCACAAATGACATGTGTAGAAAGTCACAAGGGGTCTGCTGTTACAACCAGTTTCGTTTTACCCTGAAGTAGCCTTCAAGGTGCTGCTGTCATAACCTGAAGAGCAGCAGCAGGAGAGAATTAAAAAAGATGTGGCATGGACAAAAGAAATTATGTTGTCTAACTGCATACATAGCAATCCACTAATTTGTAAACTTCCTTGACAAACATCCAGTACTCAGAAAAGCCTCTAGTGCTAAATGTTTTACTGATTAGAATTTTTACTTTTGTGAAACAGAAAATAAATAGTTTCCTTTTAGGAGTGTTAGAAAGAATCTCAAAGATCTGGATGACCTGATCTTACCTTTTTTACATTAGACTGATTTTTCCTGTTCAGTAATAACATTCAGAGGTGTATTGGGACACCACTAGTCAGGGTGTTGCATTTTAAGCCACGATGCATGGGTTAGGAACAGGAAAAGAACCAATAGAGAACTAGGGAAGTCAGTGCACCTTGCAAAGGTGCACAATATTGTCAGTTATCTTTGTTGGCAGTCTCAGAAGAAAGGTCATAGGAGACTGATCTCCCCACATACCTCCTCATTCCAGCTCAAAACTGAGGGACATGGGTAGGAGTCAAAATGGGAAAGGTTTGCACAGCCACTACCTAGACTGTATATATTCTGTGGATAATCAGAGGATTTTAGTTTATGTAAGTCAAAAGACTGGCACTTTCTGGTGTCAGTTTAAGATTGAAAAATCTGAACTCCATCCCAGACTGGAGAGTGATAGAGACACTGTAGGGCATTGCTGCTAAAAAATTAGATCTGGTTCCTGAGTATTTTCATTTTGATAAGAGTCTTTTATTTAAGTGATCATATCAATTAATTTTCTATTTCTATTTAGAGCCACAGTATGTCCAGACTGTTTCAAGCCAGCAAAGAATAAACAGGTAAGAATCCCATATCTCTCATCAGCATCATTCTTCTGGGATCAGAATTCTTGTGTCAATGGTTAAAATAAAGGAAGGTTTCTTGAAATTCAGTAATTACTTTAATACCTATTTTTCTTTGCCCCCTCTCTAAAAGGTTCTCCAGTTGTTTCATATGCCTCCTTTTATTCACTCAACTCTCAACTTTTTGTCTGTTTATGATGGATCAGGACTGCATTCCCAGACCTACAGCAAGAAAGCGATCATTTCAAAAAACATTCTCAATACGTATAGGAATTTGGTTTGGATACACTAAAAATATCAGTATAGCAGGACCACTGCCCTACTGTCCATGGATGATATGGCTGAAATAAGGCTTAAAAAAAAAAAAGAGAGAGAGAATCTAGTCTTAGCAAAAGGGAAAAAAATCAAATTGTCCTAGAGCATTTTCCCCAGGCCACCATTCCAAATTAAACAAAACATATGCAGAATGGTATGCTGCTTCCTGTTTATTATGAGACCACATGGCTGCAGTAGTACCCACAACTGTTGTACACCACCCAACAGATGGTGTCTCCACTGAATCCGCCTTTCCTCAGCCCAATCTTAAACTCATCCCTGTAGTGGCATGCAAAGAGCACCTGTGAAGCACAGGGAAGGCAGACCCTGTGTGGGTTTTCCATATCCCTCGTCCTCTCCTCCCCTTGCATGCAATGAAGTGCACAGATTCCACTTTGTTCTCAGAGCTCTGTGCCTGCAGGGAGCAGGACTTGCCTTTTAGTGCCAAAGATGTAACATAGCCACACATGATTTAGGAGATGCAGGAATAGGCATCAGTCTGTGTAACACAGTGTTCCATATGAAACTGTAAACATTACTCTGTACAAGTCACTCTCATGTGTGGAGCTGAGTTAGTGCCAGTGGCTGAAAGTAATTTTTAGAGTTGGAAAAAAATCTCTCTCCAGACTTTTTCTGATGTAAAAAGGCTTTTCAATTAAATGGAATGTTTGTGGGCAATTTCCATTTTTGCCAAAAACTTAAATTTTTCAGCAACCAAAAACTAAAATAAATTCATTTTTTTATTAGACTTGAAAAATTTTGAAGGAAATTTTTGACAAAAACAGAAGAATAATTGGTTTGAGTCAAAAAATTTCAGAAGAAAAAAATATTTTCCTGACCAGCTCTGGTAATTATAGTGCTACTTGTGAAACATAATGGAAAAAATATAGTGCAGTGAGACTAACAATATTTTTTAAAATACCACCTAGAAGGCTTTTGCTAAGAGGCATTATATCTTTGGGACAGGAACTAACTAAGAAACTCTTTATCCAATGATGATGATAACTTACTTGAACCCATATAGGCCAGCTGCGTATTCTACCCTACTGGTCTTCCTGGGTAGCTATGATATCCCAGAATGATACATTCTGGCTGTCGCAAGGTAGCTGACAGCATGACTTTGGAGGAGCCTAGAAACAGTGGGAAAGTTTCATTTTTAGATAGGTATTTATGTGCTGACTGAGGCTAGATACCATGGAGATGAGCACATTGAAAGTACATAGGCACTATGCACCTGGAGAGAAAGGGATTCAGCATACGTTTCTGAAGTAAATTAAATTTGCCAGTCTTATTTGTTCATCACCTGTAAATTTACATTTTTACAGAATATATAAGTACAAACCTATCTAAGATACTTATATGCCTTCTATCCCCCTACTATGTGAGTGCCTCACAAGCTTTAATACATTTAACCTCACAGCACCTCTGTGAGGTAGAGGAATTCTGTTATCCTCACTTTACACACAGCCTATATCTCACTTCTCTATGTCTATACTTACCATGGTGTGTAGAGTACATACACTACATATCCCCCTGCACAGGTATAAATAGCAGTGCAGACAGAGAGGCACGGCTTAGGTGAGTAAAGACACTCCTGAACTTTAGGCTGTGTACACTACATGGTTCTCCACAGGCCCACGCAGTGCCTCCCACATCTCCGCTGCTATTTTTAGCACTGTGGTGTCCCACTGCCTCCCTGTTCCCGGAGCATTTCCCACCGCAGTAAAAGATTCCAGCAGTGGGGAAAGGCTCTGTCAGAGAGAAGGCGGTGTGGAAAGGTTTCAGCAGCTTCCTGCTTCTGGAGCTTTCCTCCACTGCCTCCCCCCGCCAGAGCCTTTCACTGCCATATGTAGCCACATACTGCAGTGTGAACACAGCCAGCTTTTCACTGCAGCGTAGCTACCCATATCTTAAATGCCACCACCAGCGTAGACAAGGCCATAGAGAGACTAAGTGACTTATCCAAGATCACACAGGAAGGCTTTGGCAGAGCAGGGAATTGAACCCAGGCTAGCACCATACCTGCTGGATATCTTGCCTCACTACCAGATGTGTGTGCACAAATCCCCAGTAGGCACATGTACATGGCTCACAAGTCACCTACCTTCTCTTGTGCTGTGCACATCTGGTGGTGTTCAGAGCAGGCACCCAGGAATATCACTTTGTTGATGGTAAATCCAAGTGGAATTCTGTTTTCAAAGAAATTAAACTGAGGAATGTGTCCTAGTCATGTACTTAAATGGCAAGTTGTATATATTTTTCCTTAGCAATAGACTGTAATTGTTTCTTAAGGGTTTGTTTTCTCTCTCAAAAGTCCTTTCCACCATGGAAAATCTGAGACATACGTTAGCCCAATCATATTTAGTCTTCCATACATAACATCACTTTCTACTATCTATTGTAAACAGGACATATCGATCTATAACATTTGTTACTATTAAGTGTACACTGGGGCCAAGATTTTCAAAAGTTGGAGCCTAAAAATAGACTCCGAAGCCCATATGTAGGTGCCTAAATTTGTAGCCTTATTTACAGAAGTGTTGAGCACTCAGCAGCTCCCAGTGAGATAAATAGGGGCAAGTGGATGCTCAGCCCTTTTGAAAACGACTTAATTTAGGTGCCTAAATATGGCCTTACAAGTCTAATTTTAGGCTCCTACTTTTGAAAATTTTGGCCTGAACCCTCCAGTCCCACTGACCCTTTTTCTTGCTTTTACATATTTTTTCATATAATCTAAAATGAAGAAAGTTGTTAGAGATGTGTCTGGCAGCTCCTTCAGCTTATGGAGGGACTGAACTAGCGATTATGTGTCCCTGAACCTTTGAAGGATCTGGGATGGGATTTTTCAAAAGCATCTAAATGACTTAAGATCACAAGTCCTATCGAAAGTCATGAGACTTGTGCTCTTAGTCACTTAGGCACTTTTGAAAATCCCATCCCAGATTTATACAAACAAACAAACAAACATAAAATATTTTTTGGGAAAAGTTATGTTTTGTTGTGAAATGATTTGTGGAAGGGAACATACTTTGTAGTGATATTTTTCCACGCTACCTCTCCCAAACGCCAGTATTTCAATTTATAGGAAGTTGGATATAAACCATAGAATGAGATAGAACAAGTAATTATATTTTTTGAATATCTTCTAGAATCAAAGAGATGGGGTAAAAAAAGAGTCTAAATCCCATTGATTTTATTATGAGTTTTCAATGCTTACTTACACATAAACTTTAAAAAAGTGTAGGCCTCAATCCTGCAGATGCCAATGTTGAGTAGCTTTACATACACAAGTCAAGTTACTCATGGCAAGATCAGAGACACACTGACCAGCGTGTATTGTTAAAAGAGCAGCGATCATGATTAGTAGGGTGTCAGCACATGCTGATATTGCAAACATTTTCAGGCATAGGAAAATAGGATACTTAAACTTTAGGTATAAAAAAACAATCTATATTGGTAAGAGTATTTGAGTTCTTTTTTTTCTCATATGGCAAAATGATGTAATTACCCTACCCACATCCTTTCTTCAGCCACTCATATTTCCTTGACTCAGATATTTTATTTTTCATTTCACTGTGCAGTCTGTTTTCACAAGAATGGCAATTATAAAGGCTTTGGACAAGATAAAAGAAGAGGATTTCCGTAAGTAAGTATACATTGAAATTGTGTGTTTCTTAGTATTGGGCTGCTTCTGTACAGAATTAAGATGGAGAGGAAAATGTTAGAGGGAAATACACAAGCATCGTTAATTGTTAAAAATCTACTGATATATATATGTATGTATTGGTCAGGAAATGTTGCATTTGCATGTCTTTTGATGACATTAGAATGTGTCATTGTTATCTTTTAAGAAATAATCTCACAATGCTTCAATTAGATCACAAAGAATTGAAAAGTGAACATGCTGAAAACAGTTCCTCCCTCCCCCAGATTATTTTATGATTGGCAAATTTAGGGCTAGATTGTACCACAAGAGCACAACCTTAGATTATTACTGCATAGTCAAACTACCACAACTCCATTGCTGCTCCCCTGTTGTACCAGCAGTAAATTACTATGTGCTCTGTGCTTGGAATGCTTTACACTGAAAATATATAGTATAGTAGCAATATTGCCAACCCCGGCTATTTGACAATCATGTGTCAGGTCCCAAAAAATCAAGAGATTTAAAAAAATATATTTTAGGTTTTTTATTTGCCTTCTGGCTTTTGAGCCTGAGAGTTCGTACTTTCAAGCTTTTCTCTGAAACAGTGAAGATTACTTATTTTAAAAATGATGCTAAGATTCTCACATAATTCCATGACTCTGGGAGTTGGGAATTTAAGAAAAATACCAAATATTTTGAGACTCGCAATAAAATTAGGAGGTGGCAACATGGTAACAGAAACTTTCTAATATGCAACTTTGCTGAACTGCACATAAATCATTGGTCTTTTCCCCACCTCTCAGCAAAGATTTAATAGCAGATTATGCAGCTAGGTTCTGTACAGTATTAAGAATTTCATTATTTCTGTAAAACGTGCTACAATACATTTTGCTAGTATACTTTGAAGTATACTTACAGTTATAATATCAGTTGACAAAATAAATTAACAAGGTACATTTTGCATTGTATTATGCTCAATGTGTTTCATGATTCTTCCCTTAATGATTCGCAAGGGGTGTTGCAGTTTTTAATATGAATAGGGAGGCTATAATGTAGTCATACTTTGTTTACATGGAAACAACTCCAGGGATTAATTTTTGCTATAATGATTCAGCATCATGTTTTGAAATCGCTTCTTTTTTAATCTCTCTCTTTTTTTTTTTTATTCAGACATTTTCCATGTCCCCCAAGTTCACCAAAGAATATCTGTGCTGCTCTGGAAATTCAGTGCACTAATGGTGCAATTTTTGTGGCTGGTAAAATATTTCTCTTGCTGTTATTTTCTTTAAAATATGCTGTACAATCCCTACTATGTAACCAAATGGACTCCTGCTATTTATTATTACTCTTGTTATTAAGCATAGGGAAAAAGAAAACAGATATACAAGAGTGAAGTTCTAATGAACTTCTCTAGAGAGGAAAAGAGATTACTTTTAACTTGCCTTTCACAGTTCCATAGCATTTAAGGCCAGAATAGACCATTAGATCATCTAGTCCAGTGATTTTCAAACTTTTTTTCTGGTGACCCAGTTGAAGAAAATTGTTGATGCCTGCAACCCAGTGGAGCTGAGGATGAGGGGTATGGGGTGAGGGCTGCAGGGTGGGGCTGGGAATGAGGGGTTCAGGGTGTGGGAGGAGGGTCTGGGTTGGGACAGAGGGTCGGGATGTGAGAGGGGGTCAGGGCTCTGGGCTGGGGGTGCAGGCTCTGGGGTGGGACCAGGGATAAGGGGGTTGGGGTGCATGACGGGGCTCTGGCTTTGGGGGGGGCTCAGGACTGGGGCAGGGGGTTGGGGTGTGGGAGGATGTCAGGGCTTGGGCTGGGGATGCAGGCTCTGGGTGGGGATAAGGGGGTTGGGGTGCAGGGCTGGGTCAAGGTATTGGGGCACAGGGTTGGGGCGCGGGGTTATCTCGGGCAGCTCCCGGTCAGCGGCGCAGGGGGGGTGTTAAGGCAGGCTTCCTGCTTGTCCTGGCACCGTGGACTGTGCTGCATTCCGGAAACGGCCAGCAGCAGGTCCGGCTCCTAAGCTCTTGTCTGCAGGCACGCCCCTCCCAGCTCCAATTGGCAATGCAAAGCCGGTGCTCAGGGCAGGGGCAGCGCACAGAGCCCCGTTCCTGGCCCCTCCCCACACACACACCTAAGAGCCGGATCTGCAGCCGGCTGCTTCTGGGCTGCAGCACGGTGTCAGAGCAGGTAGGAACTAGTCTGCCTTAGCCGGGCAGCACCGCTGACAGGACTTTTAATGACCCGGTCGGTGGTGCTGACCAAAACCTCCGCGACCCAGTGCCTTACATTCTGCGACCTAGTAGAACATAAGAACATAAGAACATAAGAAAGGCCGTACCGGGTCAGACCAAAGGTCCATCTAGCCCAGTATCTGTCTACCGACAGTGGCCAATGCCAGGTGCCCCTGAGGGAGTGAACCTAAAAGGCAACGATCAAGTGATCTCTCTCCTGCCATCCATCTCCATCCTCTGACGAACAGAGGCTAGGGACACCATTCTTACCCATCCTGGCTAATAGCCATTTATGGACTTAGCCACCATGAATTTATCCAGTCCCCTTTTAAACATTGTTATAGTCCTAGCCTTCACAACCTCCTCAGGTAAGGAGTTCCACAAGTTGACTGTGCGCTGCGTGAAGAAGAACTTCCTTTTATTTGTTTTAAACCTGCTGCCTATTAATTTCATTTGGTGACCCCTAGTTCTTGTATTATGGGAATAAGTAAATAACTTTTCCTTATCCACTTTCTCAACATCACTCATGATTTTATATACCTCTATCATGTCCCCCCTTAGTCTTCTCTTTTCCAAACTGAAGAGTCCTAGCCTCTTTAATCTTTCCTCATATGGGACCCTCTCTAAACCCCTAATCATTTTAGTTGCTCTTTTCTGAACCTTTTCTAGTGCTAGAATATTTTTTTTGAGGTGAGGAGACCACATCTGTACACAGTATTCGAGATGTGGGCGTACCATGGATTTATATAAGGGCAATAATATATTCTCAGTCTTATTCTCTATCCCCTTTTTAATGATTCCTAACATCCTGTTTGCTTTTTTGACCGCCTCTGCACACTGCGTGGACATCTTCAGAGAACTATCCACGATAACTCCAAGATCTTTTTCCTGACTCGTTGTAGCTAAATTAGCCCCCATCATGTTGTAGTACTGGGTCACGACTCACAGTTTGAAAACCACTGATCTAGTCTGACCTTCTTCATGTCATAGGCCAGTAAACATCACCCAGATACCCCTATGTTGAGCCCAGTGACTTTAGTTAAATAAAAGCATTTTAGTCCTCAGGAGACTAAAGACAGAGAATTGAAGAGATTGAGGTGCTGCCAATACCTGAGGCCCCTGCAATGGCAGGGAATCAATTAGGTGAGATATATCCAGATGATCCTAGCAGGTGATCCATATATACCCCCTTCCTTCCTGAGCCTCATAGGCGACTGGTTGAAGCCTTGAAGGATGAGATTGCATTATAATCATTATCAGAATACAGAACTAAAAGTATTATAGGTTGAACATTTAAAGAGGGGAAAAAAGGATATAAAATAAAATATTAAAATGGAAAAGTTAACATTCTCATGGCCAGCTAGCTCTTCCATACTGCATATATGTAATATTTTAATTTACTAATTGGGCTGTGAAATATTTATTTTAATGGGACCAAAATAGCCCAAGTCTGTTGGCCTTCAAAGTATGCTGCAAAACACACACATCTATTTTCACTGGCTGCTGCAAAGGTGGGCCTTTGAGAAAATTCATGTGTGTGGAGTGTGACAGACTGTCAGTTTCCTGCAATATCCTGAATAAACTTTATTGAATGAAGTTAAACCGTATCGAATTAGGTTTAATACCTTTAGGGGGGTCATTGTATTAAAAATGCAAATGTGTATGTGTTGTGGAATTACATATACCTTCTTTACTAGAAGGGGGATGCTAATGTAGTTCCTCCATTGTCAGCCCTTTGAAGCCACCTGCCTCGAGAGGTATGGATATGCTAGTTCAAACTGGATTCTCCAGGGACTAAGAGACAAACAAATGATTTTTGGATAAATAGCCTGGTCTTAATCTGGCTCAAGGCCTTCTTCCTGATTCAGCAAATGGACAGGAGACCCTGATACATGAAGGGCCCCAATCCTTAGGTTAGGCTTGGAAAGACTGGGTCTACTGAGGCCCCATAGCACTGGGTGCTTAGTCTGAGCTGAAGCTATGATGATCTTCTAACCACAAGGAATCCCCTTGGATGGGGATTTGAAGGACTGCTCCTGGCAGAATCCATGTTAGGATTGCTGTGTTCCTTGTAAGCTTGTTAGTATGCAAGTAGGTTCTTTTATTGTTTTTAATATGTTTTCTCTGTAGTGCTTTTCCCTTAAGAATAATACAGTCTTGCATAGAAACCCGTGTGGTACCTTATAACTGCAGCAGTTACACTTGTTAACCATCTCTGAAGAGAAACCAATCAGGTTCTGCTTGGGCAGCCTGTCTCTGTTGGGGATAACACAGTGAAGACAGGGAACTGTGCAGCCTGGAAATACCCCAGTCAGAAGGAACTGAGATGCAGGTCTCCACCCGAGAAAGGTTACGGCTGGACAGCTGGAAGCCTGAGAGTGGGTGGCTGTGCGGGACCAGTGAGAGGAAATATAGTTCAGGGCAACTGCACCTATGACATGGAGGAAAGAGAGGGGCTTGGTGTTCTGCAGGTGATCGCATATTGTTTTTATAACTTATGGCAGGGGCACTGACAGCCTTGGATAGGCATCCCTGCTTATTTGTTATGTAACTCCAGTAATAGACAATGTGCAGGATTCTGTTCTCAGTTTAGGCTATTGTAAATCCAGAGTAGAGCAAAGACTATAGTGGTGTTACTCTTATTTTACAGCACTGTAAATGAATCTGACCCAGTGAGTGGAGTGTATGAGAGTTGATGTTTTCAGGACCTTCGCTTTTGGCTATCTGGCTTGGCTTTAGCCTACTATTGTTACAAGTAACACCTAAGTTTATTAAAATTGAGAGAGATGTAATATTTTTCTATCTTAACATTTTGATTACCTTGTGCATTTGACAATGCTTTGTGGATATTCATTTCACTGTTTGCACCCAAGGAAGCAGTATTAGTCAGTTTCCTCATTTGTTTGTGTGGGGTTTTTCACAGAGCCAAGGTGGGAGGGAGGAACACTCTTAAAAACAGGAAAATGTGATAGTAAAATCATAAAAGCTGACCAGCGGGGTGAGAGGAAGGTGGTGTATCTGTAACTGCTTTGAACTCTTATGTTTTTAATAAAAGAGATTTCAGTTTGAAGAAGTCTCTCTAACTTTATATTAAAATAGGGTTTTTGCACCCTGCAGTTCTTCATAAATCAGTTCTTGCCATGACACACACACTTATTTCTCATAGAAGTGAGAGATGGAAAAGACCTTTTAGATAACCCAGTTCCATCTCCCAGCCAGTTCAGGATTGTTCCTTGATTGAAACATTCCTTATGTTCTGTGGGAGGTTTTGTATTAACATGCGATAACATGAGGCTGTGACTAGAGCAGATCAGAGGAAGACAATTCTGTTTTATGGCAGCTTTTGAGGTTTCTAAATTCAGTCTTGTTCCACATTGAAACAAAACTAAAACCTTCCGAATGTTTTCATGAAAATGGAATTGTGTTGAAATGTATGTTCTCTGATTGAAACCTGAGCTTTGTGATTTGGGAAATGACATGTGGGTAGGTGTTTAGAGTACTGGGATGTGAGACACCCAGGTTCAAGTCCCTGCTGTTCCTGATTCAAGGCAAAGTTTTTCATCCCAAATCACACTGAATGAGGCACAGGGATTGAACGTGGGGGCTTGTCTCACTTAAAATGGTACAAACTGCGCCACTGTAGTGCTTCAGTGTGGACACTACCTGTCGTGCCAGGAGGGATTCTCCCATTGATGTAGTTAATCCATCTCCCCAAGAGGTGGTACATCGGTCAATGGAAGAATCCTTCTGTCGACCTAGCACTGTCTTCTTGGGGACTTAGATCAGCGTAACTGCTGCTCAGGAGGGTGGATTTTTCACATTTTTGACCATTGTAGTAAAAATGACCTAATTTTCTAGTGTAGACCAGGCTTGAGTTTCCTGTTGACCCAATCATCAGGCTCTACACCTCTCTCTCTCCTTTCCCCGGCCCTCCTGGATATGTCTCTGTGATGTTGCACTCCATATGTTTATGGAAATATGCTTATGAGTATGAATATAATGTAACTGGAATATGCTTTATGCAAAAGGTCTCTTGTAAGGTATCATTACAAAGCTTATAATTTACTGAGTGTGTTCATCCTATTTATCTGAATGTATCATTCTTATATCTGAAGCTAGAAATGTGAAGTATTACTCTGAAGTCCTATCGAAATTATGCAAAGTGTGAGCCATTAATGATGGCTTGGAATCTTGATGGCTCCCATTGACCAGGACAATTGGTTGTAAATGGCTCTGTTTACTTGTAAGCTTTCCTGTGTTTGTGAGTCAGGCCGGGAAGAATGGAGGCTTGGAGGGTCTCACAGGAAATGTGACCATGTCACCTGGTACTGGAATCCATTTTAAACCTGGTGCTTTTCCATTTAGAAGAAGGGGTGGGGACCCAGAGAGACACAGGATTCCCGCCTTGTGCCAAAGCTATAAAAGGGGGTGGAGCAGGACAAAGAGGTTGCCAGTCATGAGAACAGCCCTAGTTTCCACCTGAGCTGGAACTAACAAGAACTGTACCAGGGGAAAGAATTGGGCCCAGACTAAGAAGGAGTCTAGTCTGTGAAAGAAGCTTATTGGAACATTTCTGAGGGTGAGATTTACATGTATTCAGTTTCTTAAAGGTATTAGGCTTAGACTTGCATGTTTTGTTTTATTTTGCTTGGTAATTTACTTTGTTCTGTCTGTTATTACTTGAAACCACATAAATCCTACTTTTTTTTACTTAATAAAATCATTTTTGTTTATTAGTAAACCCAGAGTAAGTGATTAATACCCGGGGGAGCAAACAGCTGTGCATATCTATCAGTGTTCTAGAGGGCAGACAATTTATGAGTTTAATCTGTATAGGCTTTATACAGAGTAAAATGGATTTATTTGGGATTTGGATCCCTTTGGGAGCTGGGTGTCTGGATGCTGAAGACAGGTGACTTGCTGAGCAGTTTTTGGTTAAAGTCGGCAGCTTTGGGGGCGTGGACCAGACCTGGGTCTGTGTTGCAGCAGACTAGCATGTCTGGCTCAACAAGACAGGGTTCTGGAATCCCAAGCTGGCAGTGGAAAACGGGCTCAGAGGTAATTCCAGCACGTTAGGTGACAGTCCTAAGGGGATCTCTGTGACCAAACCCATCCCTGAAACATTTTGGCTTTAATGAAATGATGTTCTAACCAGCTCTAACTGTAACCTCTCTGGCACATAACAGCTATCAGAATGGAGAGAACAGCTCTGATTTAGTGTTTTCCTATCTCTATTTTATTTATGCACAGAAATCAGAAATTCAAAATTGTGATCTCCATTGCAACTGTAATTTGAGATCCCTTGTGCCTGTGTAGTATTTAGTACATAGTGTTAATTTTAATGATTTAATATGGGTGTGCAATATTGCTGAGTTACAGTTGCTGGAGAATCCCTACATTTGAATTTCCTATCCGTAAGATGTAAAATATCAGCCATAACAATGTATTAGCATTGGTTTTTGCATTTAATTTCATTTAAAGAAAAAGGAAGAGAAATGTGATATGATGCAGGAATACATACACTACTTACATCCAACAAACTATGTTAAAAAGAACAATAAGGTGACAAAGTCAAGTACTCAAAAATTCCAGAATTAAGATTGCTGCGGAGCCTTAATTTGGCCCCCTGGAGCAGGTGTATTATCATACAACCTTTAATTACATAATCGTATATTATTGTTAACACAGGGCCCCTGCCTCATTCAGTGAATGAGAAGTTATTTGATATTTCCTTTTACCCCCCTTTTTCAGTTGTGGACCCCACTTTATTTAACATATATCATCCAAACCCTGCACTGAGTACAACATTCTTAATTTCCTCCTGAGCCTTCCTGTTGTGCTCTCCCCATAGTATGAAAATTATTATTAACAAACATGAGAATTTATCTTTCCAACACCCCTGTAAGACTAGGTAAAATGTGCTATGAAACACTAGAATTCAAAGCACCAGTCCATTATGCGAGCTTAGTGGTTCTCACCCTATTTACCATTGTGGGCCACATATACCGCACTCTGTGTGTTATGTGGGCCACATCCACACAATATATATACTACCTGTATGGCACTGAGGATGTCACATGGGCCACAGCTGGGGGTTGAGAACCACTGTGTTGGATGAATTAATGGTAACATACTTGTTTTATTGACAGGAAGGTACAATAAATATTCAAGGAATTTACCACAAACTCCCTGGATTATAGATGGAGAGCGAAAGCTGGAGTCTTCAGTGGAAGAGCTGATTTCAGAGCACCTAATGACAGCGTTTAAAGCAGATAGTGAGTGTTCAGTATTGTATATATAATTCATAGTACTTGGGTTAATTTTTCTTACACATCCTGAAAACAACTCCCACAACTGGCCCATTGGTTACCAGCCTCAATAGACAGGCAAATTGAATGCACATGGAGAGAGAACTACTCTCACATCCTTTTCAGCTTTCTCTGCAAGCCAAGGCTGGTCCTTCCATAGCCTATGTCAGTGGTCCCCAACGCAGTGCCCGCAGGCACCATCTTAATGCGCCCGCATCCTGGCCCCTGGGAGAGTACTCACCAAAATGCCGCTGAATTTCAGCGGCATTTCAGCAGGGACGCCTCTCGCTGACGCCGCTTGCCGTCAACAAGTGACATCATCGAGAGGCGTCACTCCCGAATTTCGGTGGGTGCTCCACCACCGCAGTGGTCCTTCGGCTGGCGCCCGCCAGCCAAAAAGGTTGGGGACCACTGGCCTATGTTATGCCTGATCATTAAATAATTGAATGCTTGCTTTATTTTGTATAGTATTACCCTTTTCAAATAGTTCTGCAGCTGAGCCTGTAGTGCCAGTAGGTCCAGCATGTATGGTAGTCAGTTTTAACTCCTTTTTCTTAACAATTTATAAATGAATGCTCATTACAGAAGACACTATTTAACAATTAAAAAATGCTAAAAAGATTAATAACATATTGGTTTATAATCTTATCCTTTGACGATTGCAATGTGAAAGTGAAGTGTGGATGTACTCATCCAGTGGTGAGTTGGGGCTTAAATCCCAGGCATGGTTGGGGCGTGAGCGGTCAAGCCTAGTGTGTGGAGTCAGATCTTGCGGGTTGAGCTGGAGCCAAGGGTCGCAGCCTGGAGTCAAGCCAGGAATCAGAGGAAGATGAAGGAGCAGGGTCTGTCGTAGCAGTGGGCTGGGGATCCACCTAGTTGCACAGACAGATTCTTGGTGTCTCCTCCAGGCTTAACTATTGCACCGGGACCCTGGAAGCACTGCCAATTAGGCCCTCTGTGGGCAGCACATCCTGTGGTGCTTGGGCCTGCAAGGCACACAGCCTGTTCACTGATGCTCTGCCAGAGCTGTTGGGAGGTGGTGTGCATGCAGCAGGTTCTAGAGCTGCGGATCCTCATACTCCCAGCTGGAAAGCCTTGTTATTAATTGCTTCTGTCTCAGGCGTTCCAGAATACCTACCTTGACCCTTTCCCCTTGGTCTTGTTACACTGCCTTTCTGCTGTGCAGAGAGATCAACTGTCTAAACACTAATCAATTAAATAGGAGTTTACCTGTAGGGCGGGGGTGCTTATTGTCCATTTCTTGGCCCCCAGACTCAGCGATAGTGACCATTAGCTACAAGGACAAATTTAATTCAAAATTAGCAAAATTCCTTTCCCCCCGCAGTTGTATATGTCAGACTGGACACTGGGAAAATCCCAAAGTAGTAATCACAGCATACTATTAGAGAAGGTACTGAGAGGCACCTGATTTTGGCATGCAGAACTCCCACTATCCACACCGGTTTGTACATTAATGGTGAGAAAAGGTATGGAGGTTTGCTCCAACTGGTAGCTTGTAGAACTCAAGCAAGGGATCACTTTCCCATTTCTGCTGCTGATGTGGTTAGTGACCTGATAGAACCAGTAAGTACCCCAATGGTTGATGGAAATGGCTGGGTAGACCTCACTGCTTCTGTCCCTCACTCACCTGGCAGTGGAAGCTGAGGAAACCCCATACACAATGCAGAGAGGTGTCCAGTTTGTGTAGCCTCCAGGGTTCTCTTGAGACAGCTCCACAAAGCTACTGTCATAGCCAGAGTGCGAATTTTTTCCATGTTCTTCCTTGGAGGGATGGAGGTATGACAGCTCCTGGGGCAGATTAACTGGGGAAGGAGTCAGAGGTAGGATGCTAAGTACCAATCTAATCCTTACCATATCTTGAGAGAGAAAAAATAAGTCTATTCTTGCAGGTGACACCTGAAGTTCCCTTCCCCTTTTGGCCAAGTGTATGGCTAACAGCCAAATAGCTTCAGAGGTGAGGAATCTTGCTGAAATCTTGGGAACTCATGAGTGTGTTCAGGATAAGAGTCACAGCGTGAGGGGACAACAAAAGGCTGGAGTCTCAGATTGACTTTAATCACAACCTTTAGGTATTTAACTCCATCTGGGTAAGAAAAGGAGTAGGGATTAGCAGCAAGTGGGATTCCTTTTAGGATTAAATTGCTCTTTCAAACTTTCTCAAGGTTGTGATGTCCCTCATTCAGGCAGAGGAACTAGGAAGTGTCTGTCTGAGGGATGAGACAGTGACTGTCTCCAGTTTTGTTAAAATAGAGTGCAGACTACATTTTAAAATCAATTTAAACAGTTATTCTTTTTCTACAAACAAGCTTTAGATTGATTAAAAAATGTAAAGGTAAAATCTCTCATTTTCTGTTCATATTTGTTTTTAAAGGTTTTAATTTTTCATCCTCGGGAAGAGAAGATGTGGATGTGAGAACGCTAGGCAGCGGTAAGGTTGGAATGTCCCTTCATTAAAGGCATAAACTGAACAAAATGGTGTCTTGGAGCTACTCAGACATATTTTGTTCTTTGTAAATGGGAAGCTAGCTTGTGACACAAATCCTACTTTGAAACATTCTCTCAATAATTTTACTGACGTATTTATTTAGAGACACAGACAGACATTATTTCATAAAAAGAACTCTGTGAGAGAATAGACCTCACCATAATCTTCTTGACTGAACAAATACAAACATTTAGAAATCCATAGCTTGTTATAAATATTCTATCTTGCATTTCCTAATTTTAATCCATTTATGTCACATTAATAAATATATTGTTTTCTGTTATGTAATTCTGTTTTGCATCTTTTAGTTAGAAAAATGCCTGTTGCTCTTTCAAGATGATGATTTCACTTTCTGCATGTAGCTCCTTTAATCAGCTATGCTAATACTTCCAATAGCTTTCAGCTACACTGAAACAACTGTAGCAAAAAGAGTAAAAATCAATAATGAGGTGTACCAGACGCTGGCTAATTTGTGGTGTAATTCCAGGCATTGCATATCCTGGGATCAGCGCTGGCCCAGAGCACAGAAAGTGCAGCCATTTCAACAGATGTTTAGTTAAGGGAGCTGGATTTAACGTCATCTTGCACCTGGGCATTGCTGTAGGTGACAGAAAATAAGCTAATTAACTTTTTTCTTATTTTATTTTTTAATTAGCACAGACTTGTACAAGATGTCTTCTGGGAAGCAGTAATTTGCACTTACTGATAATACTTAGGTTTAGTAGCCAAAAAATGTCCCTTGTTTCTTTCCTTCCATTTGATGGCCATGTCTCTGAAAACCTCAAACCCCATATGTATGTGCATAAGAGTAGACACATTTTTCACACCTTCCGACCTTAATGCATAAATCCAAACATTAATTTAGAACAACATGTTTTTATGTTTTATGACTCTATGCATGTTGCCAGGAAGGCCCTTTGCAATTGAACTTGTGAATCCTCATAGAATACATTTTACTGCCATGGAAATGAAGGAGCTTCAGCAGGTAAATCATTTGCACTTCATGAAAATCATAAAGCACATGTACTTTTGTAACAGGGCAGCTTTGCTAACTAATTCCTTTTCTGACATCACAGAAAATTAATAACTCTTCAGACAAAATAAAAGTTCGAGATTTACAGCTTGTCACCAGGTCAGTATTTACTGTCTCTGGCAAGGGATTTCAGAATGATGCTTTGGGAATTCTGCAAACATCTTCATTTATACAACTGTGTAGTTATGCTTATGCGTGATTAATTTCTTTTGTTTAGAGAGGCAATTGGACATATGAAAGAAGGTGAGGAGGAAAAGACAAAGACCTACAGTGCCTTAATATGGACAGACAAAGCAATACAGAAGGAAGATATTGCACTTCTAGATGATATGAAGGTATCTGTATTTTTCTTGCTTTTATAGAGCACCTGCCTCTTGGTAGGTAGTGCATGTGTCTCTCTTTTTCTCTCTCACTGTTTCATTGATCATGGGTTCTCGCACCCTTTATTCTAGGGCTGATTGTATCCACTCTCCCATTTGCCATTCCTCTTATGCTGTTAAGTCTAATCTTTCCTACTACACAGTAACTGTTGCTGTGCTTCTCCTTCACCCAGGATAACCAGTTATTAGCCTATCGGAGGCAGATGATGTGCCAATTATCAGACAGCACAAAGTGCTTTTGGAGGTGGAAATCTCTCTCCCCAAGGACCCTTCATGCCATCTCAACATTGCTAAGGGTAGACGAGCAAAACAGAGGAGCAGGTTAAAGCAGAACTAGCAGCGTTAGCTTCTTGTTCTGTCCAGCTCCAGTCAAAGTCACTTTGGGGACAGTCGCAGCAAATAAATCCACATTCAGATGGCTGTGCAAAATCATGGAAACCAAAGGTCTGACACAAGTATTTGAAATGAAGAGACTGCAGTGGTAGAATATAGACTGTCCCAAGTGTCAGTCAGTGAGACACGTTGTGTTGAGATAGGCTGGCTGGTAGACTGCCCATTTCTATGTTCAGGTTTTGTAGTGTTGGAACATTGGCCTAAGAGTCTGATAGCAAGAGCATTCTCAAGTAGAGACTACTGTTACTTAGTCTTTACTCCAAAGTTGTGTGTGTTTTGGCTTGAAGTAGTAAAATGCATGACGACAATTGATGCTCAACATTTTTTTTATCACACTAGAAAAAGATGCTTCCCAAATCAATGCCTCTTTTTGTAGAGAAAAGCTCTTTAAAGAAATGTGATGAAATCTTTGGTCGTCTCAGCTCTGCTTTCTAATTCTTATTTGTAGAGAGTTGGATGCAGTTTAGACAAAAGCCTTTAATTTTTTTTAGAGTGCCCTGAGGCTCTCATTGAGTTTGTAAATCCTGGAGTTATTCCAGCAAGAGACTATGGAGATTTCAAGGTTATTATGCCTCTGCATTTGTGGTTCCACTAGCTTGTATCCGCATGAGGCCTTCCCAATAAGACTTTAAAAGATAGTTGCACCCTTTTTTCTTTGATATACTCGGAGGAGGACTTAAAGAAGAAACACTTCTCAGAAGATCCTTCAACTACCAGAATATATTATTAAAAAGTAGTCTTATATGAAAAGAAAAAGCTATATATGTGTTAATTTTGTGTGTGCTGTGTTGGACAGTTCTTTGTTTTAAATTTTCCAAAAGGAATTAAAGATTGATCAAAAAACACCTCTGCGGGTTCTTCATAGAAGGCCTTTAGCTGTAAGATCTCGTGTCATTCACACCATGAAATCCGAGTACATAGATGACCATCACTTTCGCCTGCATCTGAAAACTCAGGCAGGGACGTATCCTTTAGACTTACTGCATGATAAATTTTAGAACCAGTGCATTGTTACCGTGGTCATACAGGCAGTGTTTTCTTTTGCAAGTGCTAGTGTAGTCTGTTTGCATTATAAGCCCCTGATTTTTCAACAGTTCATACATTAGGTTTTAAGGGTTTTTTCTCAAGTTTGCCTTGAACTGAAACATGTACAAGTTACAAGCTCAGAAATGCAATTGGTATACATTGTTTTGCTTAGTAACAAAAGATGCCCCTAATTATTTTCAAGGTACAGGAGAGCAACAAATGTATAGATATACACAGATTTCAGGCCCTTTATTTATCTGTAATTTAAAAATGGAGTGTTGCAAGCCTTTGGCATATTCTAGATTGGGATAAAGATCTGTACCAATTGCTGAGGTTTTTTGCCTGTATTTCCACAGAAGTCTTCAATGGTGTTTGGAGGGCAGCATTTGGCTCTGCATCTGTAGTATAAGCACTCAGTTTTGTTTTGTTGTTTTTTTTTTAAGTAAAACCTCTCAGTATTGAAGATAAGTATCAGACATGGTCAATAGTACTTTTCAGATTGATTTGGCTAGTAGCATTATACACTTGCTGTGTGTTCTGAGTGGATGTGTGAAGAAATTCTCAGTTTTGCCTGAAAAACACTTTTTAATCCATCCTCTTGGTTCTAGTTCTTATATGGGCCTCCAAAACTGCGTGAATAAACATACCAAGAGTCCTATTCCAGCTTCCATTGAATCAGGAGAAATGTGTTTCATTCTCTAGATGCAGTGGAGGGCGTGAGGGAGGTTCAAGATATGTAATTAATTTATATTTCTGAGTTTGTTAGATCCTCGGTTAAATGTATTTGGTTTTGTTTTAATATTTGCCTAATACTTAGGTTTTAAGAGTCTGATTAAGAAAAGTTAGCAGTATGACTCACTCATTTATTATCTGAGAAATAGTTATATAACATTTTTAAAATGAAACCATTCTAATGACTGACTATTGGTATATAGTATCGGTTGTTGCTACTTACTGTAACAGTTTTAGAATTTAGTAAAATGTCACTACCCAGTTTAAAACAAACAAAAGCATGGATTGTGATCAGGAACAGAAATAGATTTTGGTATTTCAGCTTTGTGTTTTTTGCCATATCCTTTTCACCTTTTTTCATTAATCAGCTTCAGTCACTCAAGGCCTACACGCACTTTTCCTTAAGCAAGATCTAGTTACATTAAAGAGTTTGTACATGGAGATTTTGGAAGAACAAAACCCAATATTGGCTTCCTACTTAAGAGAACTGCTGACATTCTGGAGCTGGATGTAGAGGTAAACTGTTCATAATATATCTGGGTGGCCAAACTGTGGCTCGCGAGCCACATGTGGCTCTTTAATAGTTAGTGTGGCTCACAGAGTCGTCGTCGCCCCCCTCCCCCCCCCATGGATCCCCCTTCTCCACCTACCAGACTGGTGTGGGGGGAGAGCTTAGGGCTACTGCCCTGTGTCATGGTGGTGGGGTTAGGGGCTTCTGCCAGAGATGACTGATGCCTGCTGAGAGTGTGAGGGCACAATTTAAAGGTTGGCCCCCCCCAACAGCTTGAATCATGCCCCCCACCCCTACCCTCAGTGGCCCCTCCCTGCAGCTCCCAAGTGTTAGCTCTGTGTGGAGAGACAGTAGCAAACAGCTGGGAGCTGCAGGGAGAGGCCGCTGCCTCTCCCCACAGCCAGCCACAGCTCCCAGCTTGCTGGCTCCAGCAGCTGCTATGCAAGGAGGGGCAGGGCAGCACCATGTGACCAAGTGGGGCCAGCAACACTTGGCAAAAATCGGGGGCGGGTGGACAGGACCCCACATCCTGTCCCCCCACATTGCTTCTGGCTTCTGCCCAGCAAAGAGGAAGGTCTTGGGGATTCAGCCTGCCGGGGCTCGGGATTTCAGCAGGAATGGGGCTTCAGCCCCGAGCCCTGGAAGGCACCTCCCTGGGTGCTGAAGCCCCAAGACAGTCCTGTAGGGAGTGGGGAAGCCCAGAGCCCGAGCAGGCGCACCCTGGCTCTTGAACTTCTGAAGATTGTCATATGCAGCTCAGAGGGTCAAGAAGTTTGGCCACTGCTGTAATATATCCTATCTTGAGGTCAGCAAAGCAGTTGCATTTGTAAGGGTTTGTCTACACATGAAAAATAATCCAGAATAAGGTACAGTATGAATTTTAAGCAGATTAACTATTGCAAAATGGATTACGCTCCTTTGGAATAAGGCAGTTTTATTCCAAAATAAGAGCATCCACGTATGGAGTTGATCAGGATAGCTATTCTGGAATTATGCCTTGTGTAGACAAGCCTGTAAACTGTATGTATAAACTTTCTTGCTTTGGCCTAATTAACAATCCTTACTACCATTAATGCCAAATATGATGTTAATACAAAATAATCGTTAAAATTTTAAACACATCATTGAGCCATATAATCCGATGATGTCATAGACGTCCTTCACTGACGTCTTCGGGGCTCACTATGGGAGCAGGAATCTGCTTACCTGAGGAAGGGTCTCCTGGATATATCGTGCTTATTTAAACTCTGGCTTTATAATGTCCAGCAGTGCATGGTGGAGTGTAGTTTAGCAATAAGGAGTTTTGCTCTGCATATTATGCATACCACACCCTCTCCCTTTAACAGAACTTCTGAGAAGTGGGGCTGGATCAGAAATAAGTGCAATGTAACCTTTCGCATCAGTGCCACTGATTCAAATGCAATGCTGGATAACATCTGACTACTTGCTGGTAGCCTCAGCTTGGTTTCTAATTGACACCTATCCATATTACAGTCTCATTACCCCTGATAGCAAATGGGCATGAAGACTAAATTTTTCTTGTACCAAAAGATGGTCCCTGCAAATCAGGAGTTAGACATATTGGTAGGGCAGAGTATGGGAGGAAGCCTGGGCTGTACCTAGGGTGACCAGATGTTCCAATTTTATAGGGACAAGTCCCAATATTTGGGGCTTTCTCTTATATAGGCTCCTATCACCCCCCACCCCCATCCCGATTTTTCACACTTGCTGTCTGGTCCCCCTAGCTCTACCAGATCTTAGGATGAAGGGAAGATTTTTGCAAGTATTAAAAACCAGGCGCGATCACTAATTTCATAGTAAAAAAGAAAAGAAGGAAATAGAAAATGACTTAAGTTATCGGATCCTAAATTCTTAAGCCTCTATCACAGAATAAACACACAGAGTCGTCTGTTTGGAATCCCAATTACAAATCCTTTAAATAATAAATGAATTCCTGGCTTCATTGAAATCGGTAGGAGTTTGGCTTGCAGCGTGGCCAGGATTTCACCCATCTACGTTTGAGGAACTGCACACGTGCTACAAATGTTTAATTCTACTGTCATAATCAGTATTGTCATCTGACTACATATATTTTAAAATATAGTGATTTACTTAAGAAAACGATGGACTAAAATAAGTTATTTAGTTTCTGGAATTTCGAATGGAATTGCTGAAATATAATTGTAAAAAATTATTGATGCTGTGTGGATTCTGCTTTCCTCATATTTTTAACTGCAGAGAACAGCATAGGTTGGGTTTAATATTTAAACAAATGGCTGCAGTTTAATACTTTTTTTTTAATGTGAAACAGCCAGCATCAGGATTTTATCTTTGCTAACTGTATCCCTGGAAAGGGGAAGGGGTGAGGAGAAGGAACCTACAAAGACAACTGCTGAACATGAGCAACTAGTGCTAGACTGCAGTTGATAAGCATTGCTCTCACGCTGAATGGTGTCAGTGCAATTATTGCACACAACTATGAATGATGTCTGGGGACTTGAAAATAATTAGTCATTTTACTCATAATGGATTTTAGCCTAGCCCAAGAACCTAATCTTTTTATGAAGATGTAGATTAGGTAAGGAGTAGGTATGATTAATTTAGGCAATCTTGAAGCCAGAGTGTTTAATGTGCCATCATTGTGACCCCTACTTGACAAATGCCTGATGCTTCGTTAGTGACGGATGTGCTGCCTCAGGAATAAGCTGGCAACAAGTTTACACCCAAAGGGAATTGGCCCTGGGGCCTCTGTGAGGCCAGGGGAGAAAGATAATCCAGATTCCATTAATTGTTAGACTTGCTGCTAATAAAGTATGTGTCAAATATGATTTGTGCATTTTGACCAGAAGTAATGACGACTTAATCATCTGACCTACATAAAATCAGCCATCTTAATTTTTGAATGAACTATACATGATGAGGAGTCATATTTGGGGAGTGATCAGACCTTACTCAAACTCTGCCCACAGTTCCAAACGCCATCCTCAATCCCATAATACCTGGATGTTTCTGCTGTATTGATCAGCAATAACAATAGTTGTTAATCACATTTAACTCACCCTAATCAGCCTGAAATACTGTTTAGAGCTGGCTGGCTGCAACCTCAGACCAACATCACTGCATTAGGTCACACTTGGAAAAGCCTAGTGTAAACTGAAAAGGTTAAAAGCTTTTTGAAAATGCAATCTTACACTGTGCAGAAATGTATGGGCCACCAGAGAAATGCAGATACCCCATGCCACTGTGTCCTAGCTCACTCCATCTTTCTCTTGTGCTATGCTGTTTTGCCATGTCTTTTTAATAATTTGTTCCCCTTTTGTATGAAAGTTATTCTTTTGTTAATATGCAGAAAGCACTAGTGGCAAGTCTTTTCTAAAACACCAGCTCTCCTGATCTAGTGATTTTGCTTTCCACCCCCACCCCACTTCTCTTTTAGTCTGTTGATGTTGATTGGCCTCCAACCCTGAATGATTAGAGTCTTTCAAGATGGGAAGAGGAAGAGTGACTTGACTCTCTTATCAGGAGCTGACAAGAAATTGAACTGTGCACCGTATGATAACTTGTTTATCCCCTGCAAAATATTTCTGTTGAACATTTGGATCATGTTGATCTGTCAGGTTTTTTTAATTGGCTTAAAAACTCAGGATCAGTTGATGTTTGTTCAATTAATTAATTTGCAGCCTTATTATAAATAAATTACTGTCCCATGTAAAGGGGTCTCTGACAGGCAGCTGTATTAACAGCAGTAAATGGTTTCTTTTGAAAAAAATTATTTAGAGAGATGTCCAAACCCTGATCTTTGCAAGATATACCAAATATGCTTTCCTGAATACTGTTTGAAACCCTTTGATTGAAAAGAGAAGTTCCCCTCCCTCAAACCACACATACCATATATCATCTAATTTTGTTCCCAACCAGAAAAAAAAATGTGGATGCATGTTTGTATCAGATACCATAAGCATAATCTTCTTATCTAGATGTTTGTACCACTTCCCAGAGCAGCAGTCTAAAAGCCTGATTCTAAGTACGCCAAAGACCATTCATGAGGATTGTCAGGATCAGACCATAAGAAATCAATTGTATCTTGTTAATCTGGAATTGTGAAATCAATGGGACTACTCCTGGAGTGAGGTACTGCTCAACATGAGTAGGGGCAGCAGAATCTGTCCTACAATATTTTCCCCATATATGTACAAGTGCTGGTTAGATTTTGATTATTGCAGGGGGCGGCTGAAAACTTTATACCCAGAAATTCAGGAGGTACCTCACACTCCTATTATCTCCTGTAGGCCCGGGTCCCTGACCAGCCGACATGTTCCATATCTCCCCTCTTGCTGAGCCCCCCTGTGCAGCATGAGAGATGTAGTCTGGCTGGGGAATCCACCACATGAAGGAGAGTGGAGACGAGAGGTGCCTGAACCACAGCTCTTTGATGTACCATAGTGGCATTACTGAAAAGAAATATTTGGGGGTTTGGCTGACAATCAAACAGGTTGGGGGTTTTCTTGACAAAAGCTGAAAATTCCAACAGAAAGGAGCTAATTTTTTTTTAAAAATTTGATCTAGTTGAAAACTCAATTTTCCATCAGAAAAAGTGTTTTAATGGATTTTTTATCATCCCTAGGCTATGCTTACGCTGGTCATTGATTAATTTTATTTTAGTGAGCTACTTCTTAGACATAATACTGGCAGGTCCAAGTTCCTCTGTGAAAGAGCTGTAAAAGTGGCCATATGTTTGTGCTACCTTTTGCGTGGCAGGATAAAGAGTTGCAGGTTTATACCACATCCCACTTCCTGTACAAAAAAGTGCAAGACAGATAATAAGTTCTAAGTCATGATAGAATTTTAGCATGAAGTAGACAAAGGGCCTAATCTACAGCAAGACAGCTAATTCACTACCCATATGCCTCTACCAGCAGTAGGAATGGTGAGGCTGTAGTGTATATGGTTTTCTGGCATTTTTATGTCAGCAAAAACAGTTTATGTCTGCA